>NW_027225608.1:447500-674000 GCF_038994185.2 Dermacentor albipictus
GCGTCCGCTGCTAGCATTGGTGACCTACCGACTGTGGTGCATGGAAGAGCTCCTTTGTTCCTCACATTCTCTCGTTGGGGTGGAGATGGCGTATAAAATCACCTCGCAGTGTAGCATCATGATCCCAGCGTCTTTGGCCAGTGAAAGAAAACCTTCCAGTTGGGTCCAGCTCGGTGAACCGAACCCGAGGCGCAGAACAGACCGCAGCGATTTCACGACGATGTTAACAATGCTGCTGGGTCTGTTTCTCAGCGTTCCTAGCCTCGGATAGAATCATGCCGCTTCAGTAGTCGAAAAATGTCGCAGTAACACATCACGCAAAGACGACTCAGCTTGGGTCACGCCATCTATTGCTAAAAATAAAAACAATTTATTTCAAAACATTTGCGCCGTTATCACAAATTGTTTTTGTTTAGCAGCTTCCAGCGGGTAAATTTGACGGTCCCTTCTTAGAAAAGTATCATGCAAGTTCCACAATAATGTGTATGAAGTGGTACAAATATTGCACTATTTCTTATATTTAACTGTTGGCCGAGTACAAACTTGCAGTAATCTAGGGAGCGTTTGATAACATAGCATTAAAACTGTGATTAATTTTGTCATTAAATTGTCCTTCAAGTCGCCCACCAAGAGCGATAAGTGCATATCTCGGAATATATGGCGGAGACGGAGTGGGTGACTCATGGCCGCTGCTAGTATCAGCGTTGTTTAATTTTGAACGAGAATTGAGCATGTTCTGCTATTTTGTGCTGTTTCGTGTCAGTTGTGAAGTCATAGAGACATTCTATTGTCGCGACACCGAACAAAATGTGTATTTACGCTGCCTGGATTTCATGAATTTGCGTATCTAATGGTACCTTGCGACCTGCGAGTAAACTAATATATTTTTCATTTTCCAAAACAGGATACATCTCGTCTAGAAATTCTTTACCGTCGCGAAACCCTTGTATGTAATATTGAAGTTTAGCGTACATGCAACGCCGTTAGAATAGTAAAAAAACAATAATAATAATGAATTTGCTTTGTGGCCAGACTTTAGCCAAATTTTTATGTTGCCAGATTTTTGAAAGTTCAGAAAAAAAGGTCAATTCATTTTGGCGTAAGTTAATTTATTATTCCCTAACACTCAAATTCTTACGTATGGCAACTAATTTAATGTTATTAGAAAAATATATTTTGAGTTATCAGTGTTTGCTGACTGCTGCTTTGTGAAATTTACATTGTTGCCAAGTTGTTATTTACCAGTTGCATTTTTGGAGAGTTTATAGATAGCGCCAAAGAAGATGGCGTCTATGACGTATTTTCACCTCAAAACTCCTTTTGTGCGTATTCTAGTGAGAGAAACCATAGTGTTCGAGGTTGTTGTTGTTATTTTGTCACTTGAACAGAGCAATCGGTGGGACGGGGGTTTGGACACGACCTATTCGTTATATTTCAGTTTATTTCTGCGCATAATAATAGTTCCGAACTTCGGGAGCTGTTGAATGTTTATTTTAGTGCAAATGGAACGAAATAATGCTTTGGGTCATTGTGACTAGGCATTTGTTACGCGATTGACTAGCATGCTGTGAAAGCATGTTTACGCCCAACTGTTCAACATTAAAACTTTATTATATGTATTTGCACAACGTACCTTCTAAGCTGTTGTGTCTAAACTCTCGGGCAGTCAAGTGAGACGAAAATAACCTAAAATACAGTTCTGGGCGTAGCGCTTAACCGTTCAACTGCGTTCCACGATCTCGCCCCGCGTTCTCGCCTACGGCGCTATACAGAATACCTACGTACCTACCAGTTGCTCGATTGAATGCGGTACTGTACGTTGGACATTTGTGATCGCGTAAGCAAGACCAGGATGCGCCGTTGTGGATAGTTACCACGGAGCGCACTTGTCGAATGCTGCTGTGTATATGCGTAGCCTAGAAAACGTCGTAGACGGACAGCTGCTCGCCGCAGCTTCGTATTCGGGGTAAAATGAAGTGGTAGCGCACATGTCTTGCAAACTTTGCGTGCGTGTGTGTGTGTGGGGGGGGGGGGGGGGTATGTGTTGTGTGTGCGTGCGTGTGTGAGCAACCTATCGGGAATGGAGATCGCTGGCGCAGCTTTTCCCATGTAACCGATATCGCATCGCTTCGACTTATTCAGTGAGAGAAAGCTTCCTCGCACGTTCAGACGCCTCACGTATAACTGCACGTACCATAGCGCAATTGGTTTACGTGTGATTTATATTTTTTAGTGGCTATGCAGGTGGACATGTGGATAGAGGAAATATCAGCTGAAGTGAGTTCGTGGTTGAAAGTTCGAAAGTTCTGTTAGCATCAGCTCACTGCAACTGTTCCAGTTCCTATTTCGCACCGGTAGTTGTTCTGTCTAATTGAATACCCTGTGGCATATGCGCAAGTCTTAATTGAAATCTTGTTGCAGAATTATTCCAGCCGGTAACGGTTATACGAATTGTTGATTAAAGTAATGTAATTGCATACGATATATATGACTCTTGGCTCGCAACCCCTGTCTCTCCTTGCCAGCCGTTAGCACGACTCAAAGGGGGGCCAAATGCGAAATCACCCGTCTACTTAGATTTAGGTCCACGTGAAAAAACCCAGATGGTCCAAATTTTCGGAGTCCCCCACTATGCCGTTCCTCATAATCAAATCGGGGCTTTGGCACGTGAAACCCAATAAAGAAAGCATGATTCAATGCTACACGTCCCTGCCCCAAGCATCTCTTTTCTTTTTGTCTTCATTTGTTCTTGTTTGTTTGTTTTTTTTTGCGCTAAAGCCAAAGTCACCTTCTTTTGCATTTGTTTCGCTTCTCAGGGTCTCCAAGGCACTGGCTAAAACTAAAAATTATGGAATGAACTTAGGGTTATTGCAACTGCAAGCCGAATGCTGTAAAAGCGGGATTACTTTTCAGAGCTCATGTGTCTGAACGACTGGTTGACTTTACCTTCTATAATTTATTTATTTAAATATATTTTTTAGCCTTTCCATTGCAGAACTGAGTAGTCCGGCATTCTTCAAGACGATTTCATTCGCTTTTCATAGGCTGGAATGACGCTGGTCTAAATTACGAACATGGCATCGTGCCGACACACACCTGTTCTGCTTTTGTCCTGCGTACACAAGGACGGTAGAATGGGGTCTCTTCAATCGCGCACGTCGATAGGAGACCATTGTCGAATGAGTTTTTTTTTTTTGGTGTGACCACACGCAAACAGCACAGCCGTGATTATATAAGGGCAGCTGTAGCCATTTAATACGAAAGTGTTTTATGTAGGGCAACACCGAAAATCTGTCCGATGTACGTACGTCGCGCAATTTCCGTCACGCAAATCCGCAAGATGATGATACTTTTCCGTCTTGTGTCTAAGCAATGGTCAGAAAAGTAGGCATAGAAAAGTTAGAAAGACTTCCTTTATCAAAGGAATTGTACTCTTGATTGCGCATAAGTTTTGAATGAGAATATTTAGCTGTCATCTGTTTTCATGCGTAAGCATTCTTCGGCGAGAACTCCAACAAAATCTGTTCGTCACGCGAAGAGCGTAATGCCTTGTATCTGCACAAAAATGCTTAATTTGCGAAGACATTTACTCTATATAGTAGTGAAAATTACGATGTTTGATACCTTTATAATCGAGAAGGAATAATTGAAATTTAAAAAATTGATCAGACAATACCCATATGATCAGATTTATCTATACCCATAGGGATGCATAGCGCTCCATAGAAAATGCACAGGGAAGCCTATAGTAGATGGCGTAGCCGGGGGGGGGGGTGCTTAGGGGGCTTCAGCCCCCCCCCCCCCCGAATTTCTTTCGTGCTGTCATGCACCGCCGACAAAACAAACCGCGGGGCCTGAAATCATTCTGGATTTTGTCTAGAATGCATTTTTCACGCTCGATAAAACATTTCAGCAGGAACATTGTGAACTCGGGCAGGATTTCGTGGCAACGCCCATGCATAAGAAGTCACATAACGCTTTGGTCCCCATCTGGGCACAAAATTTCAAAGGCACTTTGATGGCGAGTGGCCTCGTCTCGGCATCTCGCGGAGGCCGTGGAATCTACGGACTGCATGGACTTCAATTCCGAAATTTTATGGGTATAAAGATCACATAAACTGTTGATAAAGGTGCATTGACATTTCCAAAGTCGTGCTTTACATTTGCGATGCCGGATCTTTGTGAGTTTAACGTTCTTATAAACATTTGACGCCAACGCTGCACTGACTTCTCTAAAGTCGTACATCGGACCATACAACGAGACAAGCCAAATCAACACACTATCATACAAGTTGACAAAGCACGCAGCGAGGTCCGATGAGTCAAAGCGTTAGGATGGTTCATTTGTGCCATCATGTCACAGAAAAGAATATCAACATTTTTTTCACCAGCGCCAAAGCATCCATGTCAAAACGCTAAAGGCAGTAAAGGTAATTGCGTTCGTCTTTATTTTTTTCTACCTTGAGTTTTATTCGCAAGGACACATTGAGCTTCTTCAATTTTCTTGTTATCGCTACCCGCGGACTGCCAGAGCCAACCAGATATCATGCGTTTTTCACGTACGTGTTGCCCTGACAACCGCGCGGCGCAATTCGGTGCGCGCGTTTGTTTTTCTCTGGCCGACTGGATATTGGCCTTAGAGAGTGTTCGATGATTTCTGGGTAGCCGACGACAGAAAGAAGCAGTCGTCGCTCGCCGCCACCGTTGTGGGGACTCGACAGATTGCAACGCGTTCGCCGTCTACGTCTACGGAAAGCCTTTTATCTCACCAGTCTAGGATAACAAGCAGCATGCACATGGCTCTCTGTGGACCAAGCGTCTCACGTTTTCTTCAATATTCCTTGGGTAGCTACATTAGGTGCCCCAAGTAGGCATTCGATTGTGGCCAACGTACTTTCCTTTGCGCTTCTTCATGTCGATGGCCCCGACCCGCACACATACGCAAAAAAACAATGTTGCGGCGCAGCGAATTGTCGCATGGTGAAAGTTCGATTTTGTTACTTCTTTTGCGAAAAGTAATGGGCCACGGGACTCTTCAGTTCCCTGGTACTCTTATTACGGTGTATTATTGCGATAGCAATCGTATGGACACTCAAGGCGCATACCTGTCGTCGTCGTCATGTTCCGTATGAAGTCCAGGGAGGATAACATCGCCAGCGCTCGCCGCACGCTGTATGTGCGAGTGAGAGAGCAGAGGAGGGGGGGAGCCGACGACGGTGGGTCAGTCTTGTGGGCACAAGAGTGAAAAGTGAATCGCGCGATGCATACGCAGAGTAGAGTGGAGGGAAAGGGGGCAGGTCTTAAGATTCTGTGATCTAAAATTATGCGGTTTTACGTGCCAAAACCACTTTCTGATTATGAGGCACGCATTGCGGAGGACTCCGGAAATTTTGACCACGTGGTGTTCTTTAACGTGCACCTAAATCTAAGTCCACGGGCGTTTTCGCATATCGCCCCCATCGAAATGCGGCCGCCGTAGTCGAAATTCGATCCTGCGACCTCATACTCAGCAGCCTAATACCATAGCCAGTGAGCAACCACGCCCAGTGTTTTGTGATCTGTGAATCTGTGATTGCGCAACATGTTTATTTGCCTTCTTTGACGCATTATAGAGGGTGTTTTTGCTAACTTTAGCCAGCGTGTCAAAATATCCCGATGCACTTTAAGATAACGCGACCAAATGCATGTTGCTCACTTCGGTATGCAATGCGTCACGCTATTTTAGTATTTTGTTTAATTAGACAATCAGTCAAGATTAATGAACTAACAGACATAGTTCCAGACAGCGATAAACACACTATCGTGCATCGGCTGCTAAAGCGCAATCAATTTCGTGACTCCTTTTTCAAACGACAAAAAAGCAGGCATGATCCTTGCCCTAGGAGCTGCAAGCGGACAGGCTGCAAGAATATTTCGAAGCTGGCACCCGGGTACGCGACCGAGCCTGATGACAATATTCAACCCCTAGGATTCACTGAAGCGAACCGGCAGCTTCTCAAGAAAGAGCCACAGAGCTTCCCTCATAAATAATGAGGTTAGCTCCAACGTTTTGTATTTCATGACGGCTAATCCACACGCTAACACGCGCAGCGTGAGCGCACAGCTGGTTGTGTCCAGCTCAACTGCCTGGATGATCTTGAAAACAGCTGGACTGTGCCCTTACCACCTGCAGTTGCATCAATGCCTGGAGTGAAGGTATCTCCGAAAGAGACTCAACTTTGTGAATTGGATGTTGATTCAGGAGGAGCAGGATTCTGACTTTCTCACCAAGGTTTCCGGACTGACGAGGCAAACTTCCCGAAATTGCCAAGTAAATATGCACAACGCACACTATTGCATTGAGCCCAATCCCCACTGGCTAGTACGATCCCGCCACCAATACCAACGGACTTTTAACGTTTGGCGTGGAATATATGACATCACAGTCATTGGCCTAGTGTTTTCTTAGCAACACTATGACCGGCAATAGGTATGTAAGTGAGTTTCTCAAAGGGCCGGTTGAAGACTTCTGCTGCAACTTGCCACTAGCCCAGCTTGACGCAATGTGGCATCAGCGCGATGGGACCCCAGTCCACACCTGCAGTTAAGCACGAGCATGACTTGATGGTATCTTCCCGGGACAATGGATAGGGAGAAACGGGCCTATCCTGTGGCCGGCAAGGCCACCCGACCTCAACCGTTTTGACTTTCTATTGTGGGGCTATATTAACGATCACGTATACACGATGGAAACGACGACTCCAGAAGCCTTATAGGAGAGGATAATTGAAGTCTGCCACAGCATTTCATCGACGGGGCTCAACGCAAGAATGAGCAAGCTTGCTCGGAAGATCCCAGTGTTGTATCGCTGGAGAAGGTGACCTCTTCGAGCGCTTGCCGTGAAAGCGCATAAAAAATGAACGTAAATTCAGTTAAAGGCTGCGTCCAGTCATTTGGGATACTCTTATTCTACCATTTCCAGCCTTCTGAAAACTGAGTTTCGTTTAATAAGGGATGTTCAATTTGCTTACGGCTATTGCGAAATGACGAAGCACAAGCGATAACCGCTGTGTCTGCCTAACGCTATAACAAACTTTCGCGAGAGCAGCACATCGCTGGCGTAAATGGAACAGCCAACGCCTACGTCGCTGCCCTGTCGCCTTTTAAGCGGCAGCGTGCCTATCTGTCTGTGCGCGGAACTTGGGGAGCAGTGCAATCACGACGCGCAAGCGGGTATGTCAGTTGCTGTTGTGCATTTCGCAGGCATCCTCAGTAAGCTGAAATATACTAATACTTAATAGATATATAGAAAGACAGAAACTGTTTATTCAGACGTTTTGCAAACCGCTCTGCAATTTTCTGATTAGAATTTTTTTCATAGCTTCGTTACTTCAGAAGTTGGTTTATTAATCTCGACTAAAAATCTAATTAGGCAAAATACCAAAAATAGCGTGACACGCTACAAACAAAAGTAAGCAACATGCACTCGATCGCGTCGTCTTAGAGTGCATCGGCATATTTTTATCTCTGGCTAAATATAGCTGACACATTCGGTATAAAGTGACTTTTGCTTAGATACGTAGATTTATTGGATACTTATACGTATATTTAAAGAGCTTGTTGCGAGGTTTTGTGGATACATGCAGTGAGCTTTGTTTCCAGAGACACATTTCTTCCTCTTATCAAGCGTTAACTTCGCATTTGTGCATTCAATTGTACTTCCCATTTCTAATGTATATTATCTAACGTGACCCCCCCCCCCCCCCGAAAGAAATTTCTCCACTGTATAGTAGGGGCGGGCCAACATAAATTTGATTGCAGGCCTGCTTAAATTTGGGACGTGTAGGGTTACGAAACAACTCAAATACTGGTAAACGCGATTCCAAGCCGGGACAGAAGATAGACACACAAGAGCAGGACAAGCGCTAACTCGCAACTAAATTTTGTTCGGAACGCTTCGCCGACGTCAGTACACTGAAGACCAGGAACGCGCAAGCGAACTTCCCACCAAGTCAACCAGTACATCATATCAAGAAGTGCTTAGATTAGAGGATCATTTCCAAAAACTTATCTTCTTTGCTACACCAAACAATCGTCGTATCGCTAATACAGGCACTTTTTTTTCCTTTCTAATATGACATGCCTCCAAGATTTCTCTGGCCAAAGCATTGCCACTCCTGCCTAGTATTCGAATACTGGAAAGAATTGGCTCTCAGGGACAAGACCTACAATGCAAATTCTGTGAGCCAATTCTTTCCGGTATTCGAATACTAGGCAGGAGTGGCAATGCTTTGGCCACAGAAAGTTCGAGCAAATGTCTCAATGCCTTTGAACGTCTCAATGCCTTTGAGCATAACGCCTCGAACTTCAGACAGTTCGCCCTCAGATGACTTGAGAGACCCTTCAAATTGAGTGTCGTTGCTTAAACATTTTATAACGCCGCTTAGATACGGATCGTTCCTCGTTTCTGCTGCCAGTCTCTTCCACGTGTCGTCGCTCACAAGCGAGAAAACCATACTTACAGCATGAATTTCCACGTCATCACTCGAGATGCCCGTATAATCCTTGACGGAGGTCCTTGATAGCAAATCTGCGAGCAAAAGTTTCTTTCTTGAAACGAAGCACATTGTAATGCTATACCGCATCAGCCTAAGAAAGAACCGCTGCAGCCTCGGCGGCATGTCGCCAAGTGCTTTTTTTTGTAGATGGCAAATAATGGGCGGTGGTCTGTTTCCACCGTAACCTTGCGGCCGTAGACGAAGTGGTGGAATTTTTCGCACCCGTATACGATAGCCATTGCCTCCTTCTCCACTTGAGAATACCGCTGGTGAGCGTCGGGAGCACTTTAGAAGCGTAAGCCACGGGTTTCCATGCGTTGTTATGACACATCACATGACACTTTCGTCGGCTTTTCCGGGTTAAATACTGACAGAAGGGGTTGTTCGCTCACGCTGTTGCATAGCAGCTTCCATTCACTCGCGTGATTCTCTGTCCATACGAAAACGGTGTCTAGCCTGACTAAGCTCCCGTGAAGTGTACTTTGCGCCAACGTAGGTACAATTTCCCAAAGTAGTTGACAACCCCGCGAATTCGCGGGACACCTGATTTGTCGCAAGGCGCGGGCATGTCCAGCATGCTTTTAACTAGTGCAGGGCTTGGTATTATACCTTGTGCACTCATAACATAAACTAGTAACTCTCTTTTCTCAGCGCCAACTGTGCGCTTCTCAGGATTAAATGAGACCAGCCTGTTCGGCTGCTTGTAGCGCCAACCGTAGGCGTTTGTTGTGTTCCAGCCGGGAGGTGCCCCAAACTAGTATGTCGTCTACGTACACTTTTACGCCGAGAAGCGGGTCGAAATTTTTGTTCAGTGTTTTCTGAAACACTTCAGATGCCGATGAAATACCGAAAGGTAACCTTAAGAAACGGACCGAACGGCGTTGCAAAAGTGGAAATCATGGACGTCTCTTCGTGCAATAGGATTTGATGGAAACCCCAGGTTTGCATCACGTCGGAAGAATACGGTTGCGCCCGCCAGCTCAGCTTCTATGTCTTCTCGCCTTGGCATTTCGTAGTGTTCTCGCTTTATGCATTGTTTTATCGTTCCAGGGTCCATGTACACTCGAATCTTTCAGTCATTTTTGCGAACGATAACGAGAGGACTCACCCAGTCTGTGTCTTCAGTGACTTTGACGATGATCCCAGCCCTCTCCGTGCGTTCCAGTTCTACCCTAAGCGGTTCTCGCAGAGCCAAAGGTACACGTCGCGCTGTTTGGACGACAGGCGTAGCGTCTTGGTGCAGGACCATGTGGTAGAGGCGTCGAACGCAGCCTCTGCCGTTGAACAGGTGTTGAAAGTCGCAAGCGACTTCATTCAAACTGTTCAGTGTTGCGTTGTGAACTTCTCGTGGTAAAAGCCCCAGGTCTTCGCATATGTTTCGCCTGATGGTCTCTCTTCATCTGAGTCCATTGTTTCTTTTGTTTCTGAATTTTTATTCTTTCTCCCTTAGTGTGCTCCCCGTTGCTGTTGCTTTCTTCGTCGGCAATGATGACCCGTTTGGTTGCACCGTGCTCATTCTGGTGGTCATTGTCCTGTGATTAGTATTCTTTTTTATTAGTTTTACAGCCTTTCCTTCCTGGGACCCGCCACTTGCAGCATTGCTGTCCTCGGGTACCTATGCTGACTGAAGCCTGCCAGCTATATTTTCTCTTCGGGCATTTGCTACCTGGCACTTGTGCTTCTCATTCACACCTCATGATTCCATCTCATTAAGCGTTCCACGCGAGCCCTTTGTGCCCTCGCTGACCGGGCCTTAGGACACTCGGAGTTACAATGCCCACCTTTCTTTTTCACATTGGCTTTTATCTTAATTGCGCGCTTTGAGGTTTCTTCGCCCCTCATTTTTTAATTTCTCATGGGCTTTAAACCTGTTATTCCTTCTATGTAGGTAGGGGTTTCCCCAGTTCTATTTACTTTGCTTTCACTACTTCCGGGGAACCGAGGAAATCCGGGGGCGGAATGCGAAAACAACGGTGTACATAGATTCAGGTGCACGTTAAGGAACCCCAAGTGGCCCAAACTTCAGGAGCCTCCCACTACGGCGTGCCTCATAATCAGATCGGGGTTTTGGCACCCAAAACCCCATAATTTCATTTTCTTTAATGAAAGAGATAGGCCACAAACCAGGCGGTTCTGAAAGCTTTCCCCCCTTTCCTCTTCCTAATAAACTTGCTCTTCCTATTGTGACAAACGTGATCTGCGGAAGCCACCAAGTTAGACGAAAGTTCATGAAAGAAAGAAAAAGATTCTGAAAAAAATATTACTCGCAGTGGAAATGTCGGTTCAGGCGCCTATTTAACTGCTGATTACAAGACACGAGCCAACGAAATAGAGCTGTTGAATATTTTTCCTCCGGACAAGCGCTAAGCATTTCCCGGATGAAGGTGTGCGAATATTCGATGTCAAATACGAATCCAATAGTCTTCCGTATTTGATGGGCATTCGATTCGAGAATTCACTATTAGAAATTATCGACCATTTGTTTCTGTTAGAATGTAAGCGGAGTAACACTTCCTATACTCTCGGGGAAGAAACATCAACAAGAACGGAGACTGTTTGCATGCCCATGAACTAACTGACGCCTTCCCTTTTTAAAAAAATTTATTCTAACGCTAGAATGTGGAAGCGGGCTCGACATGTATTACAGCATTTACAATCAGTGGCACATTGCAAGATCAGCGGTTGGGTTGTGCGTATAACTCCGCTGACACTTCAGAAGTGGATGGATGGATGGATGGATGGATGGATGGATGGATGGATGGATGGATGGATGGATGGATGGATGGATGGATGGATGGATGGATGGATGGATGGATGGATGGATGGATGATGGATGGATGGATGGATGGAAGTGCATGGTTGAATGGATGGATGGATCGATGGATGGATGGAAGTGCATGGTTGAATGGATGGATGGATGGATGGATGTATGGATGGATGGATGGATGGATGGATGGATGGATGGATGGATGGATGGATGGATGGATGGATGGATGGATGGATGGATGGATGGATGGAAGTGGTTGGATGGATGGATGGATGGATGGATGGATGGATGGATGGATGGATGGATGGATGGATGGATGGATGGATGGATGGATGGATGGATGGATGGATGGATGGATGGATGGATGGATGGATGTTATGAGCGTCCTCTTTCGAACGGTATGGTGGGTTGCGCCACCAAGCTCTTGATATTATAGTGCTTAACGTCCTACCAAGGTTAAAAAAGAACAAAAAAGAAGAAGGAACAAAAAAGCGCGATGGACTCCCACAACCAAATTTTCTGAGCCCCTATCGTTAACTTTGCTTTTGCTCGTCTCGGTTTTTTGTCATTTCCCTACTTTCATTCCACCAATCTCCCAATCTACTACTACTCTCTATTGCGGACATCTTTACTTTTCCCCTGCTCTCGCTGAACCCAAGGGCTTCAAGGAGGCCAGTGGTGCCTAAATAAACCGCTGGGCAGATGTCTTCACATTATAATAAAACATGCCCCATCGTCTCCCTAGCTTTACCGAAGCAAGCACATGCTTCTTCTTCGGTGTTGGACTGCTAAGCACGAGGTCGCGGGACCGAATCCCGTCCTCGGCGGCCGCATTTCAATGGAGGCGAAGCGCGAAAACACCCGTGTAATCAGATATAGGTGCACGATAAAGAACCTCAGGTGGTCGAAATTTTCGGAGTTCCCCACTACGGCATGCCCCATAATCAGAAATTGGTTTTGGCACCTAAAACCCCATAATTTAATTCGAAGCACATGCTTCTTCTTTCTTCTCATATCTCGCATTATAGGGGCGTGTTTTAAGGCAACGTGATCTCGCTTGGAAAAGTGATGAGCTTCCCTTTGATTTATATATTGTTTCTTTCATGGTTTTTGTTTTTTTTTTTCCTCTTAAGTAGTTACTCATGGCAGCTCTATTTCCATTGCGGCCACCCATGAGATAATTTCAGCCTCTGTCTTTCCACTTTACATTTTTTGTTGCTGTGTTGCCCACCCTACAGGCCGCATACTTGCTGGTAAGCTTCCTAGTCCTTTTTCTCCACTTTGAATCAATGTTTTTCCTGTACAAATACTTCAGCACTCTCCCACACCCTTTACCTTCCTCCATCTTCCTCAGTCGTTCTTCATAATTAATTTTACTGCGAGCTTCCCTCACTTGAAAACTAGTCCAGCCCATATCACCATGCACAGCTTCATTTGTAGTCTTCCCGTGAGTGCCCAATGTGAGGCGACCCACTGACCTTTGTTTCCAATCGAGTCCTGATTGTACCCCTGATTTAAAGAAAACAACCGTATTTCCTAAAGTAAGTCCTGGAACCATTACACCTTTCCACATACCTCGGAGCACCTCGTGCCTATTGTATCCCCATAGCGCTCTGGGCTTCATTATGGCTGCATTTCTCTTCCCCTTCACTGTTATTGTTTATTCCTGTGTTTCCATATATCTATTGCCTTCGTTTATCCATATACCAAGGTATTTATGTTCCTTTACCCGAGGTACTTCGTGGCCCTGTATTGTCACTATCTGTTCACTGTTTTCATTGAATACCATAACACCTGATTTTCTAACACTAAATTTCAAACCTAAATTCTCGCCTCCATGTCCACAGTTATTAGCCAGACATTGCAAATCTCTTTGCTTGTCAGCTAGCAACACAATGTCGTCCGCATAAAATAAACCTGGAAGCTGCTGCTCTACTACTGTACCCGCATGTCTGCATTAGACATTAAACCGGATATTACTGCCTTCTAGCGCCCTCTCCATCCTCACCATGTACATCATAAACAGCAGTGGGTATAAAGGGCACCCCTTCCTCAGTCCCTTCTTGATATCAACATTCTCTTCCCTCCTCATCCCTTTTCATTCAACGCAAACGGTATTTTCTAAGTAAATCTCTCTCAAAAGCTGTAGACAGTCGTCACCTAAGCCTTCCCCTTCCAGAATATCCCACAATATGTTGCGGTTTACGCTGTCGTACGCTGCTCTAATGTCTAAAAAGGCCACAAATAACGGTCTGCTTTGTACTCTTCATATTTCAATACACTGAGTAAGAAGAAATAAGTTATCATCCAAGCACCTACCTATTCTGACGCCATTCTGAAGTTCTCCCAAAATGCCTTTATTCTCTGCCCATGCTAGCAGCTTTAATTTGATTGCCTGCATTGCTAGCTTGTATATTACCGATGCAATGGTGAAATTTCTACACGAGTGAATTCTATATTTCTCGCCCTTGCCTTTGTAATCTAAATTCATTCTACTTTGACGCCAACTGTCTAGTGTTCGTCTATGTTTTAAAGTTTTTTTTTTTCACTGCTTTCACCAGAGCTTGCTTACATACTTACTGCGATAAACAGTTAGCGTTTCTGAGACGCTGATACCGGTTGTCTAAGCGACATGTCCTTCGGGCGTTTAAGAGTGACGTATGCAAAAAATAAAATTTGTATGAAGTTAGCGCTCGTACTCTTCGTGTGTGTCTGGGTTTTTACTACATCGTCCTCTGCGCGGCTATTCATTGTTATTCAAATCATGCACCAACAAACCCGAAAAAGCTACGCTGCGAAATTGTCGATTTTCTCGAATATTCGTATTAGACTCCATCCGTAAGTTTCACCCGACTAAGGTTACTGCATGCTGAAGCTGAGGCGCTAATCATCTGAACGTAGTCAGCCAAACAACGTCGTGTACCAGGCGCATCCATCGGCGATAGAACGCAGTAAAGCGGTGCATTTTCGCAGTTCTTCGGCACCGTCATGGGGAATGGTATACCTTTATAACTCGCACTACTTCACTTAGTAGAGTGTAAAGTATGGCCGTATTGGGACCAGCAAGAATGTTTTACACGAAGGCTTATGAACTTTCATATGTAGTTATAGATTCTTATTTCCCGCTGCCATTTACCAGATTCCTTGGAGGCATCGAAGGACTCGGCATTCACTCGGCGTCGCGCGGTAAATCGCCGTGGAATAGCGCTAATGATGAGTTTCAAACAGATTCTGAGCTCGACCGCGAAGCTCAGGCTAAGAGCTTTGTTTTTCGTGTTTAGATGTAGAAACATGCAAAGGTAGGTTACGTCAGAGCCGGCTATCCTAATTTCCAAATTCGTTACTTCACCAACAGTGAAAACTTGAAGAAAGAAGAAAATATCGGCAAGCACTCTATGTACACGAAGACAAAGCTCACATGGAAAGTCTCTACACGGGCACCTGCACCGAACGCTCGGTGCTGTAATTATAGAGCGGTCAAGCCATTACACAGGAATGAGAGTCCACACAAACATTTTCATACATGCATATATCAGGGCCACGTGACTACGCGACATCAGCCAGTTAAAGCAGAAGCACCGTGTTCTGGCAAGAACAGCAAGGCACTTTGCGTGCATGCGCGGGCTCCTTTCGCGCTCGGAAAAACGTTTTTATGTAGTGAGCATTCAGAAACAGAAGGCTGTATCGGGAGTTTTTCATGTCGCTCTACGATTTTCTTGGTTTAGGTCGATGATAATAATTGCGCTACCTGTCACAGGCAATTTCTAAAAAAGTTAGTGCGGCTAAAGAAAATACCTTTATACTGTTCCGGCATCCAACGGTAGTGAAATAGCTTTTAAATTACCGTAAAAAATTTTTTTTTCGTTTTCTTTTCTCGCTTCCATGTTTATGGATCGTCCATCTCTGGCTTCTTCACCCTCACCTCTGCTCAATGTGTTGTTCCTACCTTTTTAACTTTACGCTTCACCTCATTTTCCTTGTCATTGCCTGTGCCGTTAACGTAGTGTCATTTGGTCAGTTTCCAGGTAATTATTCTCCAATGCGCATCCACCTTTTTTTTTTACAAAAGAAAGTGCGCAAAATTTTTAGCCCACCCTTATATTTTAGTTCATTTTTCTCTGCCGTCTATCCGATCTGATTTTGCTCTGAGGCTTTATATTATATATAGCCGAAGTTATCTTGTGTTGCCTTATTCGTAATATTACAGTGTACAATTGAAGTTAGCCCTAACGACCTCGTGAGGTCGCTGCCTTGACATCTCACAGTGCCAATTCGCCTATACCAATGTTTGCACTTCGCTTTGACCTCCCAGGAGGCCACAATATCCGGAGTTCATCACTGCACCATACCTCACAATCAGCTCGTGCTTCTCACTCGTATGACCCTAGAATTTCATTCATTCAGTTTTTAACCAAAAGTTTGGCCAGTAATCACGAAACCGTTTCTACGCTATCTAGACATTCTTAAGAGTAGGCGTCGAGGAAGAGTAGCAGCAGAGCAAACGGGACTGGACAGGGCCGAACAGTTCTCACGAGCGAAAAGTTGCGTGAATTCGGCCACTGGTATTCTGGTAAATGTAGAGGCAGGATGTGCAGAAAAGGAACCGCGTTTCTAGCAAGCCAATCCACGCCCTGGGGTCGCGAACATCGCAGGTGTTACGTGCATGCATTATCAAAGTCTCAGTCACAGAAAAGTCTACAGTGAAGTAAAGCAAGAAACGCAACACTTCGCTTTAGGAAACACGAGCTGTGTCGCCCAAGGGGACACCACATTCTCTGTGAGTCTTCCATTGAAATTCCCTCAGCTTCTATACGCGTTCCTGAGTCACAGAGAAAATACTGTTACAATGAAGGGTAGGGTACGCGCATTTCTTTGTTTATCTCTGTGTTCCCATATGACCTATTCAAACTTGTTCAACAGGTCGCTTTGTTTTTCTTGATCTCTATTTTCTGGCAAATAAGTTCTGCAGAAGCCCGCAAGGTGGTGAAAGTCCATCACAGGGTAAAATTGGCATCCACTCCTCTTGAAGCACGAAGCTACAAAGGTGACGCATAAGGATTTCTTAGAAGAAAAGCTTTGAAGTTGAAAAAAACATTCGTCCTTGTCCCAAGAATTGTCCATCCACTGCATAGCTTTCTTTCTAAGAAACTCGTAGGGGTTGCCTTTGTAGCTTGGTGCTACAAGACGGGTGGATGTGGATTTTTCCCCGTTCATATCTATTTTCTCTGTGATCCACGAATGCGCTTTGTTCGATTCTAGTCATCCTGTTATATAACTGCTCTGACAGGGCTCTTCAATTGGATTTATTTTTATTTTTGCAGTCTGATTTTCATATAGCTATGAGTTAGGGATAGCTAGCGCCTGCTGTGGCCAAAATTGACATATTTCAGAGCTAATAAAGAAGGAAAGATATGCCAGAAAGATATGCGCCCTGTACTCACAGAAAGCCGTTAGATGTATATTGACACGTGTACTTGTTTATCTTTATCGGGCGACCACGTTTTACCGCCCAACAAATGTTATCGCAGAGCGCAGGACGCGCCCGCATCTATCGGGAGTTCCTGGAATGTTATCGATGGTTCCATTCGCAGTCTGTCACCGAACCTTGTGTAATCTGGTTGCATGTATGCGCGACGCGAATAGTGTAGAACTTTGTGGAAGACACAGCTAGCGCCTGCTGTGGCCAAAATTGACAGAGCTTATAGAGAAGGAAAGACATGCCAGAAAGATATGCGCCCTGTATATACTCACAGAAGTGATCACAGTATATAGGGATCAGTGGCTCTAAAGTTCTGTCTTTCTGTTGCTCTATCCTGAAGGCATTAATATCAGTAAATCCTGCCTCCAGTGATTTGATATAGCGATCGAAGTTGTCCGCTCCGCATTCCGTCGTTGGAAGCGGCATGCGCGAGAGGCAGCCAGCGTCGGCGTGCCGTCGGGCGCTTCTACAAGTTGAAGTTCTCAAGTTCTTTGTTGATCATGGGAAGATATGTGCATCGTGTATGGTATAAAGGTTATCATCGTCGTCAGCTTATTTATGTCCACTGCAATACGAAGGCCTCTCCCATGCAATCTCCAATTAGCCCTGTCCTGCGCCAACCGATTATAACTAGCACCCGCAAATTTCCTAATTTCGTCGCGCCACATAGTCTTCTGCCGTCCCCTACTGCGCTTCCCTTCTCATGGTACCCATTCTGCCACCATAATGGTCCAACCATTATCTGATCTGCGCATTACATGACCTGCCCAGTGCCATTTTTTTTCTCTTAATGTCTATCAGAATATCTTCTATACCCGTTTGCTCTCTGATCCACCACCGCTCTCTTTCTGTCTCTTAAAGTTATGCCTAGCATTCTTTGCTCCATCACTGTTTTCGCGGTCCTTGTTCTCAAGCTTCTTTGTCAGCCTACAAGTCACTGCCCCATATGTAAGCACAGGTAAAATGCACTGATTTTATACTTTCCTATTCAATGATAACGGTAAGCTCCCAGTCAGGAGCTCACGATGTCTACCGTATGCGATCCAACCCATTTTAGAGCGCAGCTCTTTGGCGTCCGTTCCTGGGCTTCGCGTCGTCGTCGGCGTTGTCGTCGGCCTCGTAACCAGCTCCGCCCCCCTTTCATCCCCCCAGCGCTAGCAGCGACCGACTGATACCGCTGGATGCCGCTGACGCCGCTAGAGAGTCAAGATAACGTGACTGCATAGAACACCGTCGCCGCCATGCAGAAAGAGGAGGAAAGGGTCCCCCCCCCCTGTTCTTGTGTGGCGGATAGGGTGCTCTTCAGTTGCCGACGCGCCGGTTATTTCACGTAGGCCCCGGCACGTCGACGAATACGTGACCACCTTCCCACGGCTAGACCTGGTTCTTAGCGCTGCGGAAGCGAGGGTATCATATTGTTTGTGTCGGCATCGGCGGCGTTGTCCCTGAAACCAACTCCGCAGCTGGGGTTGACTCACTATCGGCGTCAGCGGCATCAGTCAGTCGCTGCTCTCTCTTCCCTCCTCCCTTTATCGTGTTGTCCGCTTGCTGCGCGCGCTTCTGCCCCCATCGTTTGCCGCTGGGTGTACACGCCGCCCCCCTCCCCCCTCTTCCTGCGAGTCTCCGGTTGTCAAAGCGCCGGCTCGAACTTAATTCCTTTCTTCGCTCCTCCTCCAATGCAACCCCTGTGCGGTGGCAATCAGAGAGCCAGATCGGTGGCGGCAGATCTGTATACGTGCACCGCCCGAGCCGAAATTGCCGCTGCCGTTCGCCCTGTGCGGTGGCAACCAGAGAGCCAGATCGGTGGCGGCGGATCTGTATATGTGCACCGCCCGAGCCGAAATTGCCGCTGCCGTTCGCCACTGCGAAATTATCTGCCAGTTCTTTCTGAGCCATGAGCGAGACGACTGATGGAAGTCCTCCGTCTGCTGCTGCTGCTGCTGCTGCTGCTAAACGAGCTGCCAGAGCGGAGGCCCAGCGCCGTCGCCGTCAGAATCCAGAGGTGCGTGCCGCCGAAGCAGAAGCTTACCGTCGCCGCCGTCGAGATGATCCAGGAGTACGCGTCGCCGAAGCAGAGGCTAAGCGCCGCCGCCGAGAAGACCCTGCCGTTCGCGCCGCCGAAGCGGAGGCTCATCGCCGCCGTCGAGAGGTCTTTGTTAAAGGAATACGTGTGAAAAATTTTAAAAAAATTCTGTGATAGCGCATACATGTGTTGCTAAATTTCTTTGCCTCAATCTATCGAAAAGGTGAAACAGCTTATTTGCTGCGCTCAAATTTCGCATTAGGAAGTAACGTAATCGTCGGTAATTTTTTTATGCTGTGAGTCTCCTTCTCATGGCCAGGGTTCCCTGTGATTAGTTGACCTAGGTAAACGTATATGTGGGGCCCTATTGTTCTCGTAGGAGTCTTGAAGGGGACCCCTATGTTGGTGGTGGTGGTAACAACTTTATTGAGATTCTGCTCAGTTATGATCTGGCAGGCCCGAGTCCTAGGATGGCCCCTCACGAGGAGCGACCCTTTCGGCCCAGGCAACGAGGGCTTTTCGTAGTTTTTCATCCGGCGTTCTGGGTAGCTCCTCCCATGTCTGTTTTGAGGGAGCTGGCAGGAGCGACCTGCGAGGGAGTAAGCCGTCGCACCCCCAAAGAATGTGATTTTGGGTAGCCAATGTTTGATTTGTGCAGTTTTGACATATTGGGTTCCATTGCCCATTGGTAATTATGGCCAGCCAATGTGGGCTGGGAAATGACTTAGTTTGTGTTCGACGCAGGATTGAGGCTTGCGCTCGCGTGAGGCTTGCGTTTGGAGGCGGATACATTCGCCTTTTTTGCTTGTAGTAGTTTGTTATCTCGTGGTATGTCGTCGGTGCTGCATCCATGGGATCCGAGTTGGTGGGGCATGCACCCCTCCCGGTTGTGTCTAGGGTCTAGGGTCTAGGGTCTAGGGTATGCGAACACTGAACGACCCATATGTTATATGGTGCTGTAGAAGCCCTAGAGCGCGTGAGAAAAAATAACAATGTGCGTGAGAGCACAAATGTGGTAAATACTCATTCAGCAAGTGACGCGAGCATAAAAGAGGGAAGGGTAGTTTTGCAGCTAATAAATGGCCCTTGTGCTGTTAGATCTGTTGGTAATCCATTCCATATCTGCGATGCGGCATGCGAGAATGTAAATGATCCATAATTGGTGCTATATTTTGGAACAGTTAGTGTTTTCGAGGCGAGTGATCGTAATGGGTATGTGGTATTTTGATAATCAATTTTTACAGGAGGACCTAGTGTGAAGAAACAGTAAAATCATACTCCTGTAAACGAAGCGCCCAACGCGCAAGCCGACCTGATGGATCATGGAGATTCACCAGCCAGCAGAGAGAATGATGGTCTCTCACCACTGTGAAGGGGCGCCCGTAAAAGTATGACCGGAAGCGCTGTACTGTGAAAATCACTGCAAGACATTCTTGCTCTGTAACGGTGTAGTTGCGCTCGGTCTTGCTTAAGGAGCGACTCGCATAGACAACGACGTGTTCTTTGATGTCGTGTTTGGAGTCGTGTTTGTGTTTGAAGGCTTTAACAGCAGCACTCTTCGCTGGATTGGGTCGTAGGCGGCCCTTATCCAGTAGGTGGCCCGGAACCAGTGTTTGACACTCTCCAAATGGCATTGGTTCAAGTTGAGCACCAAACCCGCTTTTCCCAAGCAGTCTAGCAGGAGATAGAGAAGTGCGTTTCGCTCACTGAACATGCACCCGAAAATCCCTACATTGCCTAAATAGCACATGAACACTTCCCACTTCAAACCACGCAGGATGTTGTCCATAAAGCGCCCAAAACTTGCAAACGCATTACACAGCCCGAACGGCATCACATTCAATTCAAAAAGTCCCTCTGGTGTTACAAATGCTGCTTTCTCTTTGTTTGCCTTGTGCACAGGAATCCGCCAGTATACCCCGACCTCAAGTCGACAGACGAAAAATACGATGCTAATGAAAGGCAGGCGATAGCATCATCAAGACGTGGAAGAGGATACGCGTCCCTTTTAGTGTTGGTGTTGAGGCGCCGACAGTCAGCACAAAATTCGCCATGTACCATTATCCTTTCTAGCCAAAATCACTGGCGCTGCCCACGAACTACACTATTCTTGGATTACATTCTTATTGAGCATTTCGCAGACTCGGTCGTTGATCACCTTGCGTTCCGATGGCGAGACTCCGAAAGGCTTCCGTCGCAAAGGTTGGGCAGATCCCGTATCTATGCGATGGTGGCCACTCTTTCTGTGTGCCGCGGAGTGCGTGCCCGCGTCTATAGCCCCGTTTACATGAATGCGACAGTGGCGCATCGCATTTCCGCCGTTTACATGCAGCGCCCAACCGACTTCCGGTGTAACTGGTTTCCGGTAGTAGGCCGAGCGCACGTTGGTGTTCGGGTGCCGAGAAATAGACAGTTTAGTGTAGCGTACGCAACTTATAGCGTACGCTATACGCTATTAGCGGCGAGAATTAGGAGTGGCGCCCTCTCGCGTGTGACGTCACGGCCATCGCTCCGTCTCGCTCGGCGGCCGCGCGCGCTCGTTCCCTTCGTGTATGCTTGGGGTATGGGTGGCTCGAGCCGCACTTATTGAAGGGTATGTCGGCTTCTTTCTGCTGCCATGCCTGAACCACAGTTTCTTCTCCTAAAGCACGTGAGTCAATAAAATTTGGGGCTTGGATATCGCAAGCTATGTAGCGTTGAACGGGGCTACTGGTTTTACAATGCACATATGCGCCGTCTCTGTCCATAAATTTTGCGTGAAAAGAATGTCTGCAAATTCAATACGCGAAGTTGTGTACGATGCTTGGCTAAACACTTAACATTCCCTTAGAATTTAGCTATGAGAGACATTGCATTTTACACGAAAGAAAATCTTGGTAATTGGCGTCAGCATGTTATCCGTGTTAGAAAGACATTGCCCAGCGAAGCTGTCATCATGATTCTTATTACTCTGGTGAGTTGTTATAGCCAAATATACGTAAAAGAAAGAGTTAGGCGACCATTTTTTATGAAAAAGTTATTTCACCCCTCTCAGAAACAGGCCTCCAAAAAACGAATCGCTCATGGCTGCTAACACGACGGCGCGTCATGTAGAGTATTTACATAGTTAATTCACAAATACCATAGTAGCAATCACCTGAGAGAAAAGTTTCGTTGTTAAGATCGAGAGCCAATCAATTGCAAGCGATGAAATGTTTCATAGTGGCCCTCAGCAGCCTTTATCGACAATATGGCACACCCATCACGCAACGGTAGCAACCGACTGTCGGTATGGCGAGGCACGCTTTGTTCGTGATATCCATCAGTTCACTACTATTTCGAATTGAAACCATAAAGCAATTTTTACAGCTCCAATTGGAATGGCTAAAGTATTCTCGAGCTACTACAGCGCCGCTTAGATTGTCCAGAAAAGCAAAATTCAAGCACTTTCTGTCTCACCATGTCTCGATCCAGCGTTGTTTAATTGTGCAAACGGAGAACTATTCGCCTTGTCGGTACATAAAAGAGAACCTCGCCCAACTGCAGGCAAAATAGAGTTTGCTCCAATCCAATCGCAAACATTCATAATGAAAACACCACAAGACACATATATATTCACTTGATTTTTGACCCTCCACAGGGGAATTATCTTCAATATGTCCCATACTACTAATGATTGACGCTTCGACTTCTTTCTGGCTGCAGCATGAGGTCCAACAGGCATATTTCACTAAAAAATTTAGGCCGAGTAGCCTGTGTCAGTTCGCCAAACAAATTCGCCATGTATATTTCTCAAGCAACAAACACCAGTAAATTTCTCAAGTGAGTTGAACGTGTAGCACAGAAAGGGAATATATATTGGTACATTCCATTTTGTATTCTGTAAATAGACGTAAGCCTTCATTAGCTTTACTTCAAATTGCTGCCGCTTGAAATAAGCACGTGAAGAACCGCCTAATTTTAAGAAGCAGTCAAAGAAGCAAGTATTACTTGTAGAACCTAACTGCAGTATTAGTTAAGTCCTCGTGTTACCGCCGAGCGTTTCTGTGAAGAAACGCAAAAATTCTATATTACACCATGAACTACTCGTCGTGAGCAAATCAGTTTTAGCGGATTGTAACTGTTGCAGAAGTCATATATAGCCAGCGTCTGCGACATACTTGTTGCACCGCGGCAGGTATCGTATCATACGTGAATTCTTATTTTCTATATTTTTGCGGTTGTCGATTGAAAAACCCGCAATGGGCTGCAGTCTGCGCTCCTTCGGCTGGCACTGTAGCGTTGCCTTCGAGAGCTGCATTGTCGTCTAAGAAATAAGCTCTTTGAATAAATTTTCGAAAATGAAGACGTCGTAAAAATATATTTGAGACGACCGCCATAAGTATACAAGCAAAGAGAACGAGGGCGCGCAAACGACAACACCGCCGAAAGCGCCCGGACACCGCCCGAACTGTAGCAGACGACAGGCGCGAGTCCTTGCCCTGACGTCACGTGAGCGGCGCTCGCAGTGCCCCTGTAGTTCGTTCTCGGGGCTAAAAGTGTAGCGGACGCAAAGCCGCGCACGTGTTTTGCAGCTTTAGTTGGCCAGCAAGGTCTTCGGACCTCAGAGGCCATATGCCTTCGTTGCGGCTATTTTCCGACTCTAGCGATAGGTAGCGCTGATATCTCGAATGTTTCTTTCGTTAGGCTTCGACTCGTTCGAAACGAGGAGCGATCTCGAAAACCCCACAAGGGTATCCATAATACTCTGTCGTCGAAGCGGCCTGAGACTAAGCGAAAGCCGTTTGCACAATCATTTGCTACACAATCATTTGCTGCGAACGAAGTGCATTTTACAAAAGCAAGGCCAAATTCAATTCGAAGCGGGCAGCCGGGACCGCCGCCATGTTGATGGCTAATTCCTTCCCATCATTCCTAATGCGACGATCCTGCGTTTACATGCTCCGCGAGAGTCGACTCGCGTCCGTAAATCTACCCTCGCCTGGCGCATTAATGCGATGCGCCTTCCTAGCGCATTACTGCTGTTTACATGAATGTGATGTGCTAGAAATGCGATGCGATGCGACACTGTCGCATTCATGTAAACGTGGCTTATTATCTCGAGATGGCCGCCATTGCCGCCGCAGCGCCGCTTACACGGCGATAGGGAGGATAGCTCCCCATTGCCCCCGACACGGAGGAAGGAAACTAAGGAGAGGCCCTACCCCCTCCGCGCGCTAGGAGAAAAGTGTGGCGGAAATGACGTAGTAGGTTCTCATTTTTTTGCTGCTTTTTTATTTTTTTTGCTGTATGGCCACGCCTTTTGGGCCACAATGGCGGCGTTGTTTGAGCGCTCACACGTGTTGCTCTGGTAGGTTTCGTGCCGTGGCAAAGGCGCTGTGTGGGCGGGTTTGCGTTAGAGAGAGAGTAAACGTTTATTGTAACAGAGACTGTTTGGTTATGGTGGGTGGAGCCCCTCCTCCAGGGCCCCACTGGTTACAGCGGCTCGCCGGGCCTGGTCAAGGGTCGCCAGTTGGCTTCCCAATTCCACTTCCGCGAGTCGCGCCTCCCACGACCAGTTATGTAGAGTGTTGTCTAGCAGCGGCGAGGTGGCAGCCGCCGGACGTGACGCGCACTGGAATGTTATGTGTTCCAATGTCGGTGTTCCTTCGCACCACGGGCAAGTGTTGCTGTATTTGTCTGGGTACATTTTGTGTAGCCTGTATAAATGTGGGAAAGTGTTTGTTTGCAGGCGGCGCCAGTCCCGTGCTTGCCTCCTGTCTAGGCCTGGGTGAGGAAGGGCTTTGGTTCGCCTACTTAGCCGTTGTAACTCGAGGATTTCTCTTGGCGCACCGGGTGTCGAGGTGTTCTCCCGGGCGGTGTGGCCCGCGGCTCGGCCTGTCATGCCTCGAGCCAAGCGGTCCGCCCGTTCGTTCCCCGCTATCCCTGTGTGCGCCGGGCACCAGGTCACGCAATGATCCATGGTGAGGTTCGTTCCTAGGATGCGGAAGACGCAGCCCGGTAAAGCCCCCCCAAGGAAGAGGCGGCAGGCGTCCTGCGAGTCTGTCAGCACGTAGGCCGATTGGCCCTTAGCTTCCGCGGCGCGTATACACCAGAACACTGTGAATTCAAAGGGCGCCGCCATATTGATGAGCGCCGTCGCGCCATCTATCCCAAGCGCCGCGAATTAGCAGGCCTGGGCTGCCACGCCGGGAGATGCGACCCGGCGCGAAAGCGAAACTTGGGCTTTTTAGCTGGGCGGAAGGCGTGTTTCACGTTTTTTCTAACCTGTCATTTTCGCTGTCTGGATTCAATCAAACTTCAAGACCTCGCGCAAGTCCACAATGGACACACTGAGTGCTGTGCAGACTGCAGAAGCGAATACATCGGGTAGGTACGCTATTACGTTTGTACAAACCGCGCGCTATATGCTAGAACACCTGTGAGCTTTTTGGCACGTAACCTGTGAAGGAATTTACAGCACTGTGTTGGTGCCATATATTATTAAAGCACGCAGAACACTGTCATCTGCACTTTCAGTTTGGTCTTGTTTGTAATGGTCTCTACTGGGTTGGCCGCGCTTGGCAACCAACTGGCGAGGTCGTTTGACTGCCTGGTTAGCAGACGCCTGCCCTTCACCACCTGCACACTGAAAACAAAATAGATGTTATAGTAAGAAGGGCTGTAGTTCTTTCCCATGCCATCACTTTTGCGAAGATATAAAGTCCCCTCAAAATGAAATAGAAAATGCACCAGGCCAATTGTATCGTGCAACCACTTAAGAGTACAACATTCAGAACAAAAGCCTACAGCACTCGAACAAGCAGCATATGATGCTAAACCTGCACTCATTGGAAAATGAGGTACTACAGTAGTTATAATGTTCAACTACATGTGCATTCAAAGCCCGTATAACAGGGCGAGCATGACATGCAGGTGTTGTACAGTTGCACAAACCATGACAGGGCACGTAAAATTACCATCCCTACTTAAAGCTGCATCATCAGGACCCCTTTGGTACAAGATAACAACCGCACCTGCATTCCAAGAAATTAGCCCCACCAACTGCAGCTACCTGGTACCAGACCTGTTTCGCTTGTGCGAGGCCATCGGATTGTTGGCGCTCCCTTAGAAAAGAAAACAGTAAAAAAAAACTAGTGAGAACGATAAAAATTTTGTTACAAAATACAAGAATAATTAAGCACCTTATTTTCCTCGCCATATGAACGGAAATATTTTGCGCTTTGCCCCCCATAACAGCCCGCACGCAGTTTAGAGCTCAGGAGGCTCAAATGAATTCGTTACGAATGACACCTGCAACACCAGCTCGTAAAGGTAGGTGCGCTGCAAGAACACCTTCGGCGACGAGTAGTCGTCGTTTACGTTTTTGTGGACGCATGCTACGTGACGAGCAGACTTCGGTTTACTTTCATTAGCAATAACGCTCACCAGCACGGCCTACAACTTGTCGTTCACGCTTAATGGTCATTCCGTGCACCAGCTGCAAGTATCGCTAACCGCAAACTCAACTGTTCCGCTTAACCGTCGGGAGCTCTGCCTGAATGAAAACACGAAAAGGCTTGCCTTTTTGTTATAGCCAAGGCGAAGCGCCGGCGCGGGATTCTGCTCTGTAGGCTTGTTGCCCAGAAAGTGCTCGGAGCAAACCTGCGTATTACGTTTGTAGGGCGCAAAGTTGAACGTGGCACCAAAATATACACAGATCGAATACTCACTCGTGCATTTTCACTGGGTTGGTAGTTCTTCCTATTCACTGCAGCTATCCACCGGTGGCGCAGCTTGGCATTCTTCGTTGCGGATGGAAATCGGCGCAGGCTGAAAACACCGCACCGGCACGATTCCCTACGTGTGTTGTGCTCTTCGCAAACAGCGCTAAGCGACCTGCTCCTTTTCCGTTGGTTGTTTTGGCATCCAAACACGACTCAATGATGCCCAGATGACTTCTTCTACTTTGGATCCGTGTGAACGGGCGCATTTCCGCACTTTGGAGCCCTAGAGCTGGCGCTTGCCATGTCTACTGGTCGCCGGCGAACACACTTTGGCAGCCCAGTACAAAATAGCGCCGGTCGACCGGGCAACCCGGGTGCGAGAGTATGCGTTCGGTTAGTCTGGGTGCGAGACTAGCGTGTTCTGGTCTATAGCAAGGGCTATGGCCACAGCTTCGGCCGTTGCAACCGATTTCGTGTGTATAGATGCTGCTAGGGTTTGCGTTAGTCACCGTGTCTTGTTGCGCTGTGTTACCTGCACCGTGCTCTGCCGGATGTTGCGCGAGCGCGAGCGCTCCGCGCGCGAAACCACGCGCAGCGCGGCGTGGTTTCGCGAAAGATGTAAACAAGAGAGGAGGGTGGCACAAAAGGCGGAGCATCGCCATGAGCAACGCCAACTTCCGGCTTCACTTTTGCTTCACAAAGAGTGACGTCAGGGCCTCTCCTTAGTTTCCTTCCTCCGTGGCCCCCGAGCTCGCCGGACCGGTTGGTCACGTGGGTCGACGGAGAGTGACGAAGGACGAGCTAGCCGCGGCGAGCGGGCAGAGTAGTTTGGGAGATGGTGCGGCGCGGTTGTGTACCGAGATACAGCTGAACATGTGGTCCGCAGGCTGAAACCCTCAGGGCGAAGTCTTCGCCGGTAGATCGACTGACGGTGCAAGTCCGTCAAGATCTTCGGCAGCGAGGTACCAGAGCCCAACGCTTCTTCAGATCGAGACCTCGGCGAGCAGGCCACAGAAAATCCTCGTCATCCAACATGCTCTCAGGACGTTCCGCCGGACTCTTTTCTTTAATCGCGTTTCGTCTTTCATTTACTTATTCATCGCGTGTTCATTTTTGAATGTCCCGTTCTGAAGTGTTGTGTTTGCCGCGTTTATTCTCTCGTGTATTTTTCATTTGTGTCGGCTATTGTTTTTTTCGCGAGTGTTAGACATTTCCACGTAGTTGGCTTTGCGTCGCGCGTCGCATCAGAGTGTGTGTGACCCGCACGCCTTCCGCAAAGCTTGGCACCATCTGCTTACAGTTTGCTTATTCTTTTGTGTTTATCATGTCACTGGCATGATTTTATTTTATTAAATTGAGCGTGCGTCTTAACGCCGCCTCCCGTCTCGGGCCTCTGGTCCACGCTTCCGTCAGGCGCGCGGACCTTATCGCCAGTCAGCACTGGAACCATCCGTAAATGCACCCGGTGTGGGTTTGTTGTCGGCCATCCCCTCCGGTTCGGAGAGTGCAAGTAATGGTACCCCAATCCGTGACACTGTGAAATGTCAAACAGTCCGGCATGTTTTAGCAGAGTATTTGCCACTTCGGGACGCTGCTTAGTGCTGAGCGACTTGTTCACCATAGCTGGAGCGGAGGAGTCCCGGCAGGGCATGCATTAACGAAATGGCGTTCATCCACAGAATCAGAGGCCTCAGTAAGAACGGCGAGTGACGGCACTTGACCTTCACGGTTGGCGGCAAGTGTCAGGGCCTGTGTTAGTGTTGCAGATTCACTGAAACAGTTCACAGTCCAATACTTAGTGCGTCCGTGAACAACTGGCAGCGTGCCATGCGGAAACAGCGCATTCCTATTGATGCATCTCAGATGAACGGGCTCCACGGCAGCGTCAAACGTTCCATCGCTGGTAGGGAAACGGGAGACTGAAACACAGGTTGCAGATAACGGAGCCACAACTGTACCCCTGGATACACAAATGGCACTATCGTGATGCGGCGAGATTTCCATAAACGCAGCCGAAAAGCTCGTACCTACACTAATTTCTCCCGTTCTGCCGTAGACAGTGGCCCCAAACGGTTTCAAAAATTTCAAGGCCAATGATTACGTCGAGCGTGGAATGGAGTAGAACATCGAACTGTGCGTTAAATATTTGACCGCCCAGGATAACGTCTACATTGCACACCCCGACAGGATGCAACAACTCCCCACTCACTCCGGGAGTCGTATCGGTACGGTCCCAGCGAAACATCACGTTCCGTCTTAGGAAGCTTTTGAAACGCAAGAGTCATCACTGAAACGGTTGCGCCCGTGTCCGCTAACGCCATTATTGAAACTCCGCCAACTATTACATACACATTATTCTTAAACATACAAATGGGCGGAGGTATCTGCGGACATCGAACATTGTCCAGCGACCTCACCTTCAGCTAGCCAGCCGCACGTCGTCTACCTCCTCCTCCGCCGTCTTGGATGACCCATCTCCTGTTGAGGCGTAAACCTAGAACGCGCGTAAGAATGTCAGAATATCATACACCACACTGAAATAAAGCACTAATTTGCGAATGCTGTATTTGCAAAGCCATTACAAACATTGTAGCAAATTTGCATAGCATGTAAATTCGCACATCAAACGGGTTCCCTTTTCATGCTCCAAAATACGATATTTGTTTTGCGTACTGAATTGGGTGACTTTGTGAACTTCGTGCTTCTGTTGTTCTTTAAGTTTACCGATTTCCTGCAATTCCTGTAATAAATTCCATGCATTAAACCAAAATTCTGTTTATTGCAGTCAGCGTAATTTAACGTCATCTCTTAATTAGGATAAAAATAATGGAAATCCCTGCAGCGGTTTTCTCATAAAACCACTCCCACGCTGGTTCCGTAGGAAACTCAAGAAACAGAACGCTGACTTACACGCACGCCTACGGCCACAATGGCGCACAAATAAAGAGAGAGCAATCAAGGAAATGCTCAACGGAAGCTTCGCGGGAGCCGTACCCTCGACCAGACATCTCACCCGGAATGCCGACGAGCTGTCTGGCCGGGTGTCTAGCAAAATGCTGGATTCATTGCCGGTCGAGCAAGTAGCTGGCCGTCTTCGTGATAACGCCGATACGTAGGCGCACTCGCTTCCAAGTGCCGTGGTGAAGCGTCAGTCTCGTGGTGGCGTCGTGGCGTTTCTTTTTTCTTTAGTTGCGCGTCATGGTGCCATACGTCCTAGCGCGAATGTCGAATTCTTTAAGGTCGATACGCCACATGCTGGCGAAAAAGGGAAGCCGAACGAAATGCCCATAATTCCTGGTTATGATTCTGACTGCAGCTGATCAATTGAATTCACTGACTGCTACTATTTACGATGGCAAAACAAATGTTACTGACTGATGTCAGAAGAACAGACTCGTTCTCAATGCTAGCGAATCTTATTTTGTTATCTCCTCGTCTGCTCCTCGAACCGTTCCTTGCGCTCTCTCTGCTTGTTTAGGCAACAATGTCATCTACCCTAGGGACAGTGCTACGTTCTTCGTGGTTGAGCTCGCAAAAGACGTAAGACTCCTCGCTTAGACGCAAAGCGGCCCGTTGCGGTTGCTTAGTGGCTACGGTGTTGGGCTGCTGATCGTGGACGAGGTCGCGTGATCCAATGCCGGCCACTGCGGCCGGATTTCGATGGGGACGAAATCCGAGTGTTTAGATATACGTGCAAGTTGAGCAGCCTCAGCTGGTCCGAATTTCCGGAGCACCCACTACGGCGTGCCTCGTACTCGGATCGTAGTTTTGGCGCGTAAAACTCTATTTATTTTTTTTTTACACGCGAAGCCGCACACGGAATTTGAATTTTGCTAACAGTTAGTCCTTATTTCAAATTTGAAACCCTTTTGTCGCTCTATTACGCCTTCCATCATGGTCACAGATGCTATCGCATCTCATCATGGGGACACAAGTACGTCACTTCGTTATCCCTAGTTCAGCACATTCAGAATCAAGCAATACAAATAATAACCTTTAGCGGTCTTGCGTCCAACCGTGGTTCACTGGTTCTTTTCGCGCATAGTATTTCATCTGTTAAAAACCTGAACGGATATTTTTTTTTGCTATTTTGATGTTTAAGCGCGTGTCTGGAAATCTTGCTTTCCGCCACATGCTAGTCAGCATGTTGATGTTCCGTTGACTGATTTTTTCCACAACAAATAACTACTTAGTTAGTACCTAACCCTATAGAGCTGATTACGGCGAGCTCGTTGCGAATTTTTCATTTGTTTCATTATGGAATTTGTTGCTTGCAGGAGGGTTCCGACTGATTCATTTAAAATTAATGTGCATTTATATTTGTTAAATAGGCGGCAAGTAATTCCCAATTTTGTTGGTTTGCGTTGTTGTATTGCACACCCTGATATTTGGTCTACACTGTATGATGTTAGCTGTTCTGAACTATCGGATGCTTTTCATTATATAGTTACCTTTCTTTGGGGGGCGGGGCGGAGGGGCAGGAGGTCTCACCATCAGTTTTTTTTTCCCCCACTGTGAGACGTGCTTGTGTATTTATGTCTTCTTTGAAATGTATGCTCGAGAGCTACTAACATAGAAATCGAAGTTGATCTGCTCCGCTATCAGGCCGAGCTACAGGCGGGAAAGAGCGACGTATATATCCGCCAAGCCTAGATGATCCACCGCGGTAGCGTAGTGGTTATCACGTCGCGGTATACTCAGCTCGAGGCTTTGGGTTCGATCCCGTCCGCCGCGGCCGTATTTCAATGGGGGCTTAAAGCAAGAACGCTCGTGTACTTAGATTCGGACGCTGATTAAAGAACCCCTCCGGGCCAAAATTATTCCGGAGCAGCGGGCCGGAGTCGCCCGCCACTGCGCGCCTCATAATGCGATCGCGGTTTCGGCACGGAAACTCCCAGAACTGAATGAATAAAGGAAAGCCTAAATAAAAGTGGCCCCTGCAGCCATATACCTATGTTGGTGTGTAACCGAAGAGATACGCGGATCGCGATAAACTTGCTGAAACTACGAGGATTAGTACACGAACAAAAAGCTTTTTTCTATGTCTTCGCGAACTCGATTGATCTCTGTTGCTAGCTTTCGCAAAAGACGATCTGAAATACTGTGTTCCGCTGGTGGCCGAGATGAAATCGCGCCAGACATATTATGTCTGTTTCGTCGGGTACGCATAAATAATACATATGGAACGCGTTAATTCTCCCCTATTTTTAAAGGGCACTGCTTTAGCATGCATAGAAAGGGTTAACATTTAAGGATGCCGGCATGAATGTATACGGCTGCAGCCTATCGTATTCTCTGCTCACACTCGCAAAAAGAGAACTCGCTACCTGGTGTCGGATGTGTATGTGGTAGTGTCTCCAGATATGTTCTCCAAACATTTTTCAGATGTATTTCCGCTTGCACAACTACGGTGACAAAGGGGATGTACCATGCCCTTCTGGCAACCGGCGCACAGGATTGCCACGAGAAAGTCAAGGTCGCAGGCAGGCGAATGACAACTTCAGTGGCGGAAGTCATTTAAAGAAAACTTGGCAGTGATTGCAGCACTACCGACTGCACTCTGGACGGTCGTCCGGTCAAGTGACGCTGATGACGTAGGAAAACTGGAAAGCACAGTTCTATGGGCTAAATGTGGTGCTCACCTCAGTAAATCAGAGCGCTCACTGTTAAAAATAGCTCGCAAAAGAAAGAAAAGGACAATTTTCCTAACCTATATTTTCTGTTCTCTACTTTTGACTTCTTTTTTTCTGTGAATTTACTAAAATATCTTTGTTGCTTTACTGTAATTTCACAGAAAAAAATTATTAGGCAATCTTATTCCATGAAGGCAGTAACTTTTGCTCCCCTCCTGACTGCAGCTTCCACGTAGTAAGAGACAGTCAAATACTGCGATGCAGTTGTGACAAATCATGCATATACAGATAAGCACGCTAGGTAGAGCACGTGACATTTGTCCAATGACAACACATCTGGCGCGAAGGGCCCTACGCGACACATGCAGGCAACCATTCCAGAGGTTTATGTAGCCATGGTCTGAGCGGCATCACTCGCCCTGACTGCAGATGTAGCTCATTGAGAAAATGAGACTCGTGCACAGGAGATGTACCTGCCTATACTTGCGCGATTGGTGAAACTGCACACAAATGTTAATTGAGGATGGTAAACAGACGCACGAATCTCGTTTCACTGGTAGTATTGATTACCTCATGGGGAGAAAGTCTGTTAAATTCAAGAAATAATCTTTCGTCCACCATAAACAGAAAACGGTCATTTTTTTTAATGAAATAATATCTTTTGCTTCCACTAAATGAAATTTTCTTGAGTAAAAATGAAAAAAATGTTCCGTTTCTTCTTTCTTTTTTACATTAATTTTTTTACATTGGGCTACGCGAGTCGCTTACGTATACATAATTTCATGCAGCATGTTGGGCTGAAACGTTAGCGGTATCATACCAATATTCTGCTTTGAGCACGTGGTTTGAATGAGCTGGTGTTGCAGTACTTATTTGCCACACTTAGTGTAGCGTAAGGGCTGAAAGTGCATGTTTACATCAAAGGCAAGCCATAGCATTGATGGCGCGGTAAACGTACTACAAAAAAGTCGCAGTTTTGCCCGAAAGGCGAAGCATTGATTGGGATAGCAAATCAGCACGCAACCATACGAAGTAAGGACCGCGGTGGGAAACTCCACGGCTTCGGGGGCAGTAGAGTTACTGTATATGCTATACAGTATGTGCTATACAGCATATACAGTAACTGTAGGTGGCAGAGGTAATTGGCGCAATCTATGATCAGGGCGAAGCCGAAAATCCGCTTGCCTAGCTTGACCTCGTAGATCGTCGCGCCCATGCGCGCCGATCCAGGTGGCCGATCCCTTCCCCGCACCAATCTCCTCGCCCTCCCTCGTAACTCCCTCTCCTTCGACTGTCTCCGCGCGCGCGCATTGTGGTTCCGCCGGCCCGGCGCCAGCTTAGCCATCACCTCCTAGACAAGAAGGCCGGAGTGCTCGGCGAATGACGTCACGGAGAAGAGGCCATCGGCACGCTCGGGGATACGGGTTCGATGAAGGGATCGCGGCTTGGTTCACCTAGCAGCCGTATGCTTTTATTAAGCATTCCACACTGTTTCTTCAGTCTAAACTGCGGAATGAGCAGCAGGCACCTTACAAAGCATTTATTTAGTGGCACAGATACAAAACAGCTTTGTAAAACATGTGCAGGTATTGATTCCAGCAGCTTTTTATAGCGTCGCGCTTTGTCGTCTTTGTAATGTACGTTTTTGTGCATTATAATAATTAGTATTATTTGTTATACCCCATACTTCATACCTATTACTTCAAATAAATTGAATCCATAAAAACTTTTCCTTCCGTATATTTGTACTTATGGTTTTTATGGCGCGGCAATGATGAATGTAACGCACTCTATTAGCTTCACAATTGCGTATGAACAATGTTATTGGGGACACATGTACTTATTCCAATCTAGATTATGCTGATCTAGATTATGCTGATTCAGCCTGAAGGCCTTAAGTTCTCTAGAGGGTGTTGGCTTAGCCCGCTGCATGACGTTTCACTTTTCGTTATCTGCTCTTATCGGGAAGCGTGCGCGGCTGTGCATTGACCATGCGTTGACCGGCATGGGTAGTTTCGTCAGTTTCGTGCTCCTTGGCAGCTGTGTGCTTGCGCTCCGCGACGTTTCACCCGTTTCACGACTCATACCTCAAAAACAAGTCCTGCAAGGTTGTTCCGGGTGCCTAAAGACAACAGGTCAGCGCTCAGACCCAAGGACATCAGAAGGCGCATGTACACGAACACAGCCCTGTCCATGCCTGTGCTCCGTGAGCCTCCGGACGTTGTTGCGCCTTGATTGTGCTACACTTACCTTTTGCCGGTCGAGAGGAGGAGGAAAAACTTTATTTGCTCTAATTGGGTAGAAATTAGCGGCGGCAGATGTGGTCGGCCATCTTCACGGTCTTCTTCCCCATCTGCGCAGGGTCGACGCCCCTATTCCAGGGCACCACTGAGGGTGGCTACTCGGCGAGCGTGCCTTACTAGTCCATGCTGGACTTCCGGGTCGCTGCTGGAGAGCACCCTCTCCCACTGCTCCGCACTCGTGTCTTTTATTTGAAGGAATTGTTGATTCTGAACGCATTCCCATGTAATGTGATATAAGGTGGGCTTGGCGTCGCACCAGGGCCATATGTCTCTATACTGGGTGGGAAACATCTTGCTCAGTGTGTTTAGGTTTGGATATGTTCCTGTTTGCAGCCTCCTCCAAGAGGTTGCTTCATGGTGATTTAGGCTGTTGTGGGGTGGAGGGTATTTGATTCGGACCTCCTTATAGTAATTCAATATGTCTGAGCAGCTTGGGTTGACTGGTATGGGTTCCTCAGGGTCGGTGCTTGTGGCCGCTCGGTTTGTGTGCTCTCGAGCTGCCTTGTCCGCCCTTAGGTTCCCTTCTATTCCAGCGTGTCCCGGTACCCAGAAAATTGTATGCCTGACTTTGTTCTTAGCCCTGCAGGGGCGGAGGATGTGAAGTGCTCTGCGTCCTATTCTGCCGTTCATGTAATTCCGACACGTAGTTTGCGAGTCGGTGAGTATTGTTAAAGACCTTTCGGATCGGTAGCCCTCCACTGCCGCTAGAGCTACGGCTATTTCCTCAGCTTCCGTTACCGAGCAGTCCTTCATTGACGCGCTGCTGATCTCTTTGTAGTCCTGGCTTATTACTATCGCAGCTGTCTTTACTATGTTTGTGCCTCTTTGCTTGGCGTATACTGCAGCATCTGTGTATACTGTTGTGTTTTTTTGTGGCCAGGTGCTTTTCGGCGTATTTCGCCCTTGCGTCCCTTCGCGCCGTGTGGAGGTTTGGGTCCATGTTTTTGGGTAGTGGGGTAACAGTGTATATTTTCCGATATTCATCAGGAATCCCCTCCGTTCTTTGGGTTTCTTTGATTGATTCCGCGAAGCCTAGCCTTATTAGCAGTTCCCTTCCCGTTTTGGTCTGCTGGAGTCTCATGAGCTGTGCGATACTTTGGGCTTTTTTTTTACTTCTTCGAAGGTGTTGCTTAAACCAAGTGCCATTAGTTTCTCTGTCGATGTATTGTTCGGCAGGTGAAGTTCTGTTTTGTACGCTTTGCGTAAAATTGTGTCCGCTTCTTGTATTTCCCGTTTGGTGCAGTTGAAGTACGGGAGTGAGTATGCGACCTTGCTGACCACCAGGTCGCCAACCAGCTTAAGTGTGTCTCCTTCTTTCATCCCATATCTCTTTTGTGACACCCGCGTGATCATGCGTGCTATTTGGGCTGTTGACTGCTTGAGTGTTTTCAGCGTGTGGGTGCAGCGCTGGTTGGATTGCACCCACATTCCAAGGATCCTGATTTGTTGGCTTTCCGGTATCGGCTGCCCCTTTAGCCATATGTTGAGGCTTTCTTTGCTTTTCTTGCCCCGTGTAATTCTCAGAAGCTCAGATTTCTCCGTGGAGCACTCAAGGCCTCTTTCCCCGACGTATTCTTCCACGCGAGTGGCTGCTTCTTGCAGATAGCTTTCTTTTTGGCACAGCGAGCCTTTAGTGGCCCAGATGGTGATGTCATCTGCATAAATAGCGTGTTTTATGCCTTCGATTTTGCTTAGTTTATGCCCTAGGCCAATCATTGCCATGTTAAAGAGTATCGGGGAAATTACTGAACCTTGGGGTGTCCCCTTCTTTGGTGTGGCGAATTTTTGCGATCGAATCTCTCCCAAACCTATTGTTGCTGTTCTATTGGAGAGGAAGGCTTTGACGTATCCGTGTACTTTCTTCCCGCAGTCTACGCTGTTAATGCCTTCCAGGATTGCCGCGTGGCTTACATTGCCAAAAGCTCCTTTTATGTCTTGTGCCATTAAAATGTGTTCTCCGTTGTATGGTATATGTTGCTGAGAACCTCATGTTTAAGTTGGAGAAGGGCATCCTGTGTCGAAAGCTTGGATCGGAAACCGAACATACTATGGGGGTATAGCTCGTTTTCCTCCACGCAATGTTGTAGTCTTTTTGTTACTATCCTCTCATATAATTTGCCTAAGCACGATGTGAGGGAGATTGGTCGTAAGTTTGTTACCTGTAGCTTTTTACCTGGTTTGGGAATCATTACAATCTCGGCGTGTTTCCATTCCTCATTCCAAGTCTCATTCTGCAACTTCATCAACTTCCCAGCTTTCCATTCCGCCCTCAGTGCTTTTTCGGTGTGTCGCGTTCTACAAACGTACTAACAGCTGAAAAATTACTGTTCGTGTTTGTGTATTATCTCAGTAATCACCGATGGGAAAACCACGCGAACCATCGAAGGTTACTTACTTACTTACTTACTTACTTACTTACTTACTTACTTACTTACTTACTTACTTACTTAATTACTTACTTACTTACTTACTTACTTACTTTACTTACTTACTTTACCTACTTACTTTACTTACTTCGTATAGCTGTCTACTAATTTGCTATCGCAATCAATGCTTCGCTTTTTGGGTGAAACCAAGTTCTTTTAATGTCGTAACTGAATTCTATTTTCTTTTCTTTCTTTGCACCGGCTGATGTTCTGCGGTGTTCTCTTGTGAAAACATGTTAGCCCCAAATCTAAACATGTATATGTCGCTTTTATATAATATATATGAATTTGTACATTATATGAGACTCAGCGACAAATTTATGTGAACTGCTGACACCTTTGTGCTGATGACTTAAGAAGTTGCTTTCATTTTTGCCGTCATGCCATTTTCGAATTGGCCTCAAAGCTGTCTGGGACATACTCCGGGAACAATATTACAGCCTGTGAAGTAAAAATGTGAAAGGCGTTTTTAAATGCTAATTGCCAAGCCTATAAACTTTAAGGAAAACTGCTGAACCATCCACTAGCATTGTTGCCTGTCAGTAAGTATCAGTTCGAACCTTACGTATGCAAAGGAGACATTAGTGGCTATGCGTCTGTCTGCAATTTTGTATGTGTCTGAAATGTTTGCTTGGTCGATGCTGCTATTCATCGTAGTTTTGTTTTTACCGCAGTTGAGTGAGATGTCAGTAAAAGAAAATGACTATACTTTTTGAAAGAAATCATTTGCTGTTACCTAAAAAATAACGTAACGTTTTCTCAAGTCTCTAAATTTATTAAGGCAGTTTTTCGCGTGCGTAGCAGGGCCACGCACGTTTATATCTCCTTCCGTTTCTCTAACGCGGGTACGCTTTAGAACCACGGCGCTGTTGTTGTTGTAGCCTGTGGCACGTGTGGCTCCTACCCACGATGGGGGATTGGCCAAGAAATGGATGGATTATTCCAAAATAATATATAGCATATATTTCCTAATATCTATGGGAATAGCATTGAATAGGGTTGAATAACCGGCTAAAATAAAATCAGGAAGGTGCTGTTGAATGAGAAATAATTAATTTAAAAGTAATAATAAAAAATAGAATTTAGCAAGGCATTCGTTTAGATTCTGTAAGGAATGTTTGAACAGCGAAGCATGCATCCCTGTGGCTGAAACCCAAAGTGGACGCCCCGAACGAAAGAATTGCAGGTTCTGTCAAGTCCAGGCCAATTCTTCTAAACGGCATCTCCAACAATCTTTTTCTTAACGCAGCAAAGCGGCGACAAGATAGAAGATAGTGCTGTATCGTCTCCTCCTCCTCACAAAAAGAACAAAGGGGAGAGGGAACCAAACCCGACCTGTGTAAATAGAAATTTAGGGAGGGAATGCGGCAGCGTAATTTGGTGAGGCAGACCTCAAGCATCTTTGTATAACAAGAATCGCTATGCCAGGGAAATGCCAGGTGTTTATACTCTGGAGAAGCTGTCAAATGTGGGTTTGATAAGGCTGATCTAATTGATCTCATCCGAAATCTTGCCGCCGTGATCTGTGCTGTCACTGGTAGAATAGAAAGAATAGGGCCGGCTAGTGATGCATGTGCCAGTGAATCGGCAGTTTCATTAAAAAACAAACCTTTATGACCAGGCACCCAAATCAAATGAATACATAGCACATGGGCAGGAACTAGTAAGTGGAAGAGTTTTAGCATGGGTGACTCATTAGTAGCGGTAAGGCAAGAGCAAACAGAAAGGGAGTCAGTAAGAATAGCAGCCGTTGTAATCATCGGGTCTAATTTACGTAAAGCTAGGATTACTGCTAACAACTCGGCCAGAAAAATAGGCACAAAATCAGGCAATCTTAAAGAAAAAGACCAGTCGAGCGCAGGACAAAATATTCCAATGCCAGCTTTTTCCTCGTACTGTGAGGCATCTGTTGCAATGATAATGTTTGTTTCTAGGGTGCTTAGGTGGTCTTGCAACATGGCGTTTAGGATGCCGTAAGGGAGTAGTTTCGCGTGGTTCGGGAAAATGTCGTCGAACCTGATCTCTGGGTAATTTGAATGCGTATTATTAGGAAGCGCATCACGAATTTGTACATTTAGTGGGCCAAGTAATGTTTGCACAAATATAATCTGTGGTCTATGAAACCTGGGCCAATGAACAGGAAAAAATAATTCTGGATCGGAGATGAAAATAATTTGAGGGCGGTTTAATGGTGATTCATATAGCCTTAAGAAGGTCTGAACGGTCAGAAGGTGAAATCGGCATAATATGGGTGGGATTCTTGCTTCCATGTATAATACGGCATTTGCAACGTATTTTGGAAGGCCTAAGCACAGACGTAGTGCCTCTCGTTCTAACAAAACTAGCGGCCGAAGCTTGTATGATGGAACACCTGAGAATAAAACACATCCAAATTCTAACACTAGACGAACGTACATTTTATATACCATCAAGAGGGATTTTCTGCGCATACCTGTTCTTCGATTGCTTAGCTTGCGCAAAATGCCCATTGTACGAGCTCCTTTTGTCGCAATATATTCAATACGTGGCCGCCAGTTAAGATTTCCGTTGTAAATAACTCCAAGGTACTTTAGTGACTCTACTTGTGGAATATCTTCGAGATGGTAGTTCAGCGATATGTATACTGGGTCTTTAACTGGAAAAACAAGTATAACACATTTATTAGCATTCAGGTTTAAGTGTAAGCTATCCAGCCAGTGTTCCAGTTCCCTTAGATACGACTGCAAAATTTCGTAAAGAGAGTATATGTCACTAGCCATGCAAATAAGGCAATGTCATCAGCATAAACGTATGTACTGACAGCTGGGTGAACGGGGATTCTGCTCAGTAAAATATCAAATAATACTGGTGAAAGTACCGATCCCTGAGGCACACCTCTTGTTTACTTATATTTACTGGAAAAATAGCCGCTTCGAAAACAATAGAACTCCCGGTCTTTTAAAAATTCATGCACCCATGCTACAATATAGCCTGGAAAACAATGGCTCTGTAACCGATTTGTTAAAATTGTGTGTTCAATGCCGTCGTAGGCTTTACATATATCTAATGTAACTAAAGCCGCGTACTGCTTTTTCTGTCTGGCGATGTTAATTCGACTTTCAAGGTCTACATGCGCGTGCCATATTGAATAGTCAGATCGAAATCCAATTTGGCAAGGACTCAACAATTGATTTCCGACAATAAACTCCAATATGTGTCCGAGAAGCACTCTTTCAATGAGCTTCACTATGTTTGATGTCAACGCAATTGGTCTGATGTTGTCGATGGTGTACCCTGCCCCTTGCTTTTTAAGTAACGGAATAATTTTGGCGATCTTCCATTCTTGTGGAATCCATGCATTGCTAACAGAGTAGTTTACCAAGTTCAGAAGCTCACGTGGCGCTTCTTGAAAGAAAATCTTTAACATTGCATTTGTTATTCCGTCCGGGCCAGGCGCTGTAGTTGGCAACTGTAACATAACTTGTGCTACTTCCGAATAGGAGATCTTTTCGTAGTCCGATAATACAGGAGTAAAAACAGAAGCTTGAAGGCGCGTTGCGAACCGGCTCTCCAATCCTTTAGCCAATAGCTCTAAGGACTCCTGCATTTCCTGCGAGGTATAGACGATTGAGTCTACATTAACGCTCCTTGGGAGTCTGTTTCTAAACCGAAGGTAATTAAATAAAGCACGTTTGTTTTTGGATTTAGATAGGTAATCGAAATGATTTTTATCGTACTCATCTTTTGCGTGTTTAATAGCACGTTTGAAGGTTGCAGAAATAAATTGATCATCTTTCCAATTTTGTGGGCTCTGATTATGTAGAAGTTTTTTCCAAGCAGCTTTCCTGCGTCGATAAACTCCTGTGCACTCACTGTTCCACCAAGGACTAGATGGGGAACGCTTAGCGGTCTGAATTACAAATTCAGACTTTTGTCGGGACATCTGTAACGCTGAACAAATGTTCAAGCCAATTTCTTCGTTATTACTATTAGGTAATGATGCAATGGTGGAGCGCAAGCAGTCTTTAAATTTTTTGCTATTCACAAATATTCTGCTGTGTCGTTCAACTGATGTTAAAGGGCATGCAATTTCAAAGTATACCGGAAGATGATCACTGTTTGTGCCGAAATCAATCGTAGTCCAAGATGTCACGGCGACGCTTGTGCTAGAAAACGTCAAATCTAACACTGAGCGAGATTGCCCACGGATAAAAGTAGGTCGTCTGATATTAAGGCATGAAAGATTTTTATCTATGGTCCAGTCCCATAGACGTGTCCCACATGCATCTGTTTTGTAACCCCATGACACGTGATGCGAGTTGAAGTCACCAGTAAGGACGATTTCATTTTTGCAGCTGGCAAGCGCACTATCCAATTGGCATGTACTGTGTACGCCCGTAGGGAAATAAGCATTTATAATAGAAAATGAACGGTAGCCTGGGATGCTAAGGTGCACTGCCAAAATTTCACATTCTGGAGACATTAACCTGAAAGCTATTTTCGCCCTATGACAGAATTTAGATGATAACAAAATCATTAAACCACCTCCTAATGAAAGGCGATCTAATCGAAAAGATCGAAAATCTTTAAAATTAAAATTTTTCTCAGTAGTAAGCCAGGTTTCTTGTAAGATTATGACGTCAGGATTAAGTTCAGTTGTTAAGTAATTTAAGTCTGTTGAAGCAGAGAACAAGGAACGACAGTTCCACTGTAGTACTTTTAAAAAAGCTATGGTGATGATCTAATTGATATTCAGCGACTACCGTCCCGATGAACTTTCTTGGATGCCAGAATGAGAAATAGGATTACCCTTTTTTGTTTTTGGTATAAGGACAAGAATTAGTTACAGGAGAACCAGTTCGCTTTTGCGGCCTGATATCATGACCCGTTTCCATGTCGACCTGCGAGTCTGACTGATGCGAAGAACAAGGATCGGATCCTACAAATGTTGGGTCCGATATGGTACTCGGCACTAGAACAGAACTGGCTACCTGTTCTGCAGCACAAACAATCGATTTGGTGATTGGTGTGGCAGCTGTTTGCAAGAGCTGTGTCATCTGCGCGGTAAACACTTGTGAAATACATTCCGTAACACTTGTGACAATATGTTGCAAAGCCTTTGTCACTGCTTTTTCTACTGCTGATTCAATAAGTTTAGGCAAGTTATCCTCATGGAAAGTAGAATGCCTTGCAGTGACGCCAGCGTATCCAAAGGCTCTTTCCTTGACGACTGCAATAGCTTCTCGCCGCGAACATCGTCGCCTGTCAATTATCTCTAGTACTTGTATTTCGTTAGCTCTAGCCGAGCAGCTTCCATAGTCAGCCGCATGGTTTCCTCCACATAGGCAGCACGTCTCGGTTTCAGCTGTGCATTCATTGGAGGAATGATTGTCACCACAGGCGCGACAGCGTCCGTTTGATTTGCAGCCTCCTGCACTATGGCCAAAACGCCAACAGTTCCGACACTGAAGTGGACGGGAAGCGAGAGGTTCCACTCTAAAAATAAGCGGCCACACTTTTAGTTCAGATGGGCAGGACATGCCAGCAAACGTAGCAATAACCGATTCTGTGGCAACTTTTTCCCCGTTTACGAGTCGGTTACATCGGTATACAGCTATAACGCCAGCATCAGACAGCTTCTCCAGAGTCTCAGTTGGGCTCAATCGAGAGTCTACGCCCCGGACAATGCCTTTAGTGCATGCTAGATGAGGAGGAATGAAGGCACTCACCGGGACAGATGCGAAAGTCTTACACTTTAAGAGGTCTGCAACACAGGTCGAATCTGATGACCTACAAACTATCCCACCTCTTCCAAATTGTCGGACATCGATTATCATCTGGTAATGATGCGTCATGGCTTGGAGCTCGGCCTGAACAGCTTGTGGGTTGTTCAGCCGGATGAATCCTCCGTTCGAGGGCACCAGCGCGACAGGGATGCTGCTAACACCGCTGCGGAAGAAAGATTGCAAAGGCAAATCGTCAGGATAAAGGGAGGCTGACCAAGGGCTGGGCCCTTGGCCAGGAGAGTTTTTAGACGCTGCAATTATGCTTCAGTGATTTTTCTTTCTTTTCCTCCCTTATACTCGCTCTCTTAACTACTAGACGCAGAAACAAATGAACAGCGCTCGCATTCGATCCCATAAATGAGAATATATATATATATATATATATATATATATATATATATATATATATATATATTGGGGTTATTATAGTTACACAAAGGTATTTCGCTGTCGTGAGCAGCAGTCCTTGGGATAGTTACTCGGGCTAGCTTTCCACGCTAAGCGTGCCGCGCTCGGCTCGCACCTGCTTAAGCTTTTCCTAGTCTCTAGAGCCGCTCGAGTTCCCTCTCATCGACGGGCGGCCAGTTTTTTTTCAAGAAAGTATGCCTTCCAATATATTGTACTGAAGAAGAACGAGCAGTAGGCACTGCTTAGAGAAAGAGGACGACAACGAGTGGTTGGAAGCCTTGTGCCTGTGTTGCCGAAGCTATGTGTCCTCTCGCTACGGTGCTCTGCTAGATGAGCGTTTTGACATTTGGTGGACGTGCTGGGCCCTTCCCAAACCTGGAACTCCGCAGCCGGACGCTCCCTACCGTTTCTGCCATGCCTCAGAGAGAGAGAGAGAGGACTCTTTATTAGAAAAACAGAGAATTTTGCCGGTGCGTATATAACCGCTGGCATGCTACTCTGTATAGGGATGGGGAATGGGATAAAAAGATTCCAGAAAAGAGTGGGAGAAAAGAAAAAGGATAAAAATAAATATGAAATGTCCGAGTGGACCTGATAATAATTTTTACACGTGACATGGCGGGTAAATTTAGGCTTTTGTATAGGAAGGATGCAATTTTTAAAGTTTTTCCATTTGACCAATTTCTGTCAGGTATTTGAACAATCAATCCAAAACCTGTCGCTGTTCTGAAGGGCCGGGCATTGGACCTAAGATGCTCGGTAACGTTAACGGTTCGTGGCGAATCATGTCCATTTGGTGCTAAAAAAATTGTCTATCGTCGCGGTACGCGGGGCATTCTAGTAATATGTGCTCAATTGTCTCTATGTTGCGACAGTTATCACAGTATGGGTTAGTGGTAAGTCCTATGCGGTACAGATAATTGTTCGTATATGCCACGTTCAGTCGAAGACGATGGTACAATGTCTCTAAGTGTCGAGGAAGTGGTCGTGGAATTTTCGGTCTCATTTCTGGGTCAATGTAACGTAGGTAGTTATCTTGGTGAAGGGGCAGATTCAAGATGCGGTCTTTTTCTTGATAGGCATATTTTTTTGCCATGGTTGAAGCTTCGGCTTTTGTAAAATATGTTCTTCTGAACTTGCGCTATTGGAGTCTATTTCTGGCAGCTTCGTCCGCTCTTTCATTTCCCGAAATGCCGGCATGGCCAGGTATCCACTGGAACTTTATGCAATGCCCAGTAATCTTAGCCCTGTGGTGAAGATAAGCAATGTCAAATGCTGCTGGTTGATTATTGCAATGCTTGTGCCTGTTCCACATAGTTTGTAGGGCTGCTTTTGAGTCTGTGAATATCACCCCTGTCTTTGGCGGCTGCTGTCGAAGTATATACACAAGGGCCTCCTTAATGCCATGTAGCTCCGCTGAAGTAGATGATGTCGCTCGCTCAAGACGAAACGAGAATCGTTGTCCTGTAGAGGGAACAAAAAGTCCGCATGATGAACGATGTGGAGTTGTAGAGCCATCTGTGAAAATGTGCGTTGCGGCTGCGTATTCTTTGTGCATATATTCTAAAGCTATCTGACAAGTCGCTGCTTGAGGCATTTTCGTCTTTGCACTGATTCCAGGTATGTATGGCATGATTTCCAGTGGGGACAGTGTCCATGGTGAAATGTTTCGCGGCATAATTTGTGACGCCTGAGCAGGAATCGAAATAGATATGCTTCCGACGGCCTGCCCAAAGCTAGATGTAGCACGGGTTCTGGAAATATCCTTTAAAAAGTGAGTCTTCATATGAATGACGTGGCGGAGGTGTATCCGAAGTGTCTCCTGCGAACATAGCACTTCCAGAGGCAGGCATCCAGCTTCTGCTACAGTCCCTGAGCGGGACGACCCCTTCGGAAGGCCAAGACATACGCGAAGGCAGTTGTTTCGTGCTGCCTCGAGTTTTCTCTTGCTTGTGGGAGATATTTTGTGCAGGATCGGGAGGTAATATCGTAGTGTTCCATCGACGTAGGCCTTATGCAGGAGCACCATTGATCGACAGGTGCTGCCCCACTGTGATCCGGCTAGAAATCGGAATACGTGCGACGCCGAGGAAATCTTCTCACTCAGTTTTTTTCACTTGGGGCGACCATGTGAGGTTCCTGTCGATCGTCACTCCAAGAAACCTTTGCGTCTTGACGTATGGAAGGGCGCGACCACCCAACACTAGTGGGTATTTTTCCATACACCTCCGCGTGAAAGCCATGGCAACGCTTTTGTCAGGGGACAATTTCAGACCCCTTGGATTTAGGTAGGCCGATATATTTGCTAGCGCTCTCTGGAGACTTTGTTGGGTGGTACTGCGGGAACGCGCCGCACTCCAAATGCAGATGTCGTCCGCATACTATGCCCCAGGACGCCGCGCAGCCCGATCCTCCCCTGGCATCGCCTGTCGTCTGCTCCGGTGCTCTACGCCAACGAGGTCCTCCGGTCTTCAGCGGCAACGACGACCATGACGTGGAGGATTGGCTCTCGTCATACGATCGCGTGAGTGCGCATAACAAATGGGATGACAAAGCTAAACTAACTAACGTCATCTTCTATCTTTCTGGAGTCGCTAATCTCTGGCTCCGGAATCACGAATCCAACCTTTCCACCTGGACAGCATTTACCCATTCTTTCAAAGAAGTCTTCGGTCGCCCTGCTGTGCGCAAGCTTCGCGCGGAACAACGCTTGCGTAGTCGCGCTCAGCAAAAGGGTGAAATATATATATATATATATATATATATATATATATATATATATATATATATATATATATATATATATATATATATATATATATCATCAGCCTGGTTACGCCCACTGCAGGGCAAAGGCCTCTCCCATACTTCTCCAACTACCCCGGTCATGTACTAATTGTGGCCATGTTGTCCCTGCAAACTTCTTAATCTCATTCACCCACCTAACTTTCTGCCGCCCCCTGCTACGCTTCCCTTCCCTTGGAATCCAGTCCGTAACCCTTAATGAGCATCGGTTATCTTCCCTCCTCATTACATGTCCTGCCCATGCCCATTTCTTTTCTTGATTTCAACTAAGATGTCATTAACTCGCGTTTGTTCCCTCACCCAATCTGCTCTTTTCCTATCTCTTAACGTTACACTCATCATTCTTCTTTCCATAGCTCGTTGCGTCGTCCTCAATTTAAACAGAACCCTTTTCGTAAGCCTCCTGGTTTCTACCTTATACGTGAGTACTGGTAAGACACAGCTGTTATACACTTTTCTCTTGAGGGATAGTGGTAACCTGCAGTTCATGATTTGAGAATACCCGCCGAACGCACCCCAGCCCATACTTATTCTTCTGCTTATTTCAGTCTCATGATCCGGATCCGTGGTCACTACCTCCCTAAGTAGATGTATTTCCTTACCACTTCCAGTGCCTCGCTACCAATCGTAAACTGCTGTTCTCTGCCGAGACTGTTAAACATTACTTTAGTTTTCTGCAGATTAATTTTTAGGCCTACCCTTTGCCTGGCTTTAGACCAACCGTGGCCCTGGCTTTGCCTCTCCAGGTCAGTGAGCATGCATTGCAATTGGTCCCCTGAGTTACTCACCAAGGCAATATATCATCAGCTAATCGCAAGTTACTAAGGTATTCTCCATCAACTTCTATCTCCAATTCTTCCCCCTCCAGGTCTCTGAATACCTCCTGTAAACACAGAATAGCATTGGAGAGATCGTATCTCCCTGTCTGACGCCTTTTTTTATTGGGATTTTGTTGCATTCTTTATGGAGGACTACGGTGGCTGTGGAGCCGCTATAGATATCTTTCAGTGTCTTTACATATGGCTCGTCTTCACTCTGATTCCGTAATGCCTCCATGACTGCTGAGGTTTCGACTGAATCAAACGCTTTTTCGTAATCAATGAAAGCTCTATATAAGGGTTGGTTATAATCCGCCCATTTCTCTATCACCTGATTGATAGTGTGAATATGGTCTATTGTTGAGTAGCATTTACGGAATACAGCCTGGTCCTTTGGTTGACAGAAGTCTAAGGTGTTCCTGATTCGATTTGAGATTACCTTAGTAAATACTTTGTAGGCAACGGACAGTAAGCTGATCGGTCTATAATTTTTCAAGTCTTTGGCGTCCCCTTTCTTATGGATTAGGATTATGTTAGCGTTCTTCCAAGATTCCGGTACGCTCAAGGTCATGAGGCATTGCGTATACAGGGTGGCTAGTTTCTCTAGAATAATGTTCCCAACATCCTTCAACAAATCTGCTGTTACCTGATCCTCTTCAGCGGGTCGATTGCATAGCTCCCAAGGCTTCTTTACTTCTTCTGACGTTTTTGTGGGATGTCAAATTCCTCTAGACTATTCTCTCTTCCATTATCGTCGTGGGTGCTTCTGGTACTGTAGAACTCTCTATACACCAGAACACCGTGAATTCAAAGGGCGCCGCCATATTGATGAGCGCCGGTCGCGCCATCTATCCCAAGCGCCGCGAAGTAGCAGGCCTGGGCTGCCACGCCGGGAGATGCGACCCGGCGCGAAAGCGAAACTTGGGCTTTTTTGCTGGGCGGAAGGCGTGTTTCGCGTTTTTTCTAGCCTGTCATTTTCGCTGTCTGGATTCAATCAAACTTCAAGACCTCATGCAAGTCCGCAATGGCCACACTGAGTGCTGTGCAGACTGCAGAAGCGAATACATCGTGTAGGTACGCTATTACGTTTGTACAAACCGCGCGCTATTGCTAGAACACGTGTGAGCTTTTTGGCACGTAACCTGTGAAGGAATTTACAGCACTGTGTTGGTGCCATATATTATTAAAGCACGCAGAACACTGTCATCCGCACTTTCAGTTTGGTCTTGTTTGTCATGGTCTCTACTGGGTTGGCCGCGTTTGGCAACAAACTGGCGAGGTCGTTTGACTGCCTGGTTAGCAGACACCTGCCCTTCACCACCTGCACATTGAAGACAAAATAGATGTTATAGTAAGAAGGGCTGTAGTTCTTTCCCATGCCATCACTGTTGCGAAGATATAAAGTCCTCTCAAAATGAAATAGAAAATACACCAGGCCAATTGTATCGTGCAACCACTTAAGAGTACAACATTCAGAACAAAAGCCTAGAGCACTCGAACAAGCAGCATATGATGCTAAACCTGCACTCATTGGAAAATGAGGTACTACAGTAGTTATAATGTTCAACTACATGTGCAGTCAAAGCCCGTATAACATGGCGAGCATGACAGATGCAGGTGTTGTACAGTTGCACAAACCATGACAGGGCGCGTAAAATTACCATCCCTACTTAAAGCTGCATCATCAGGACCCCTTTGGTACAAGACAACCGCACCTGCATTCCAAGAAATTAGCCCCACCAACTGCAGCTACCTGTTACCAGACCTGTTTCGCTTGTGCGAGGCCATCGGATTGTTGGCGCTCCCTTAGAAAAGAAAACAGTAAAAAAAACTAGTGAGAACGATCAAGATTTTGTTACAAAATACAAGAATAATTAAGCACCTTATTTTCCTCGCCATATGAACGGAAATATTTTGCGCTTTGCCCCGCATAACAGCCCGCACGCAGTTTAGAGCTCAGGAGGCTCAAATGAATTCGTTACGAATGACACCTGCAACACCAGCTCGTAAAGGTAGGTGCGCTGCAAGAACACCTTCGGCGACGAGTAGTCGTCGTTTACGTTTTTGTGGACGCATGCTACGTGACGAGCAGACTTCGGTTTACTTTCATTAGCAATAACACTCACCAGCACGGCCTACAACTTGTCGTTCACGCTTAATGGTCATTCCGTGCACCAGCTACAAGTATCGCTAACCGCAAACTCAACTGTTCCGCTTAACCGTCGGGAGCTCTGCCTGAATGAAAACACGAAAAGGCTTGCCTTTTTGTTATAGCCAAGGCGAAGCACCGGCGCGGGATTCTGCTAATTGCCCAGAAAGTGCTCGGAGCAAACCTGCGTGTAACACGTATTACGTATGTAGGGCGCAAAGTTGAACGTGGCACCAAAATATACACAGATCGAATACTCACTCGTGCATTTTCACTGGGGTGGTAGTTCTTCCTATTCACTGCAGCTATCCACCGGTGGCGCAGCTTGGCATTCTTCGTTGCGGATGGAAATCGGCGCAGGCTGAAAACACCGCACCGGCACGATTCCCTACGTGTGTTGTGCTCTTCGCAAACAGCGCTAAGCAACTGCTCCTTTTCCGCTGGTTGTTTTGGCATCCAAACACGACGCAATCATGCCCAGATGACTTCTTCTACTTTGGATCCGTGTGAACGGGCACATCTCCGCACTTTGGAGCCCTAGAGCTAGCGCTTGCCATGTCTACTGGTCGCCGGCGAACACACTTTGGCAGCCCAGTACAAAATAGCGCCGGTCGACCGGGCAACCCGTGTGCGAGAGTATGCGTTCGGTTAGTCTGGGTGCGAGACTAGCGTGTTCTGGTCTATAGAACTCCTCAGCCACTTGAACTAGCTAATCCATATTGGTAATGATATTACCGGTTTTGTCTCTTAACGCATACATCTGAGTGAGTGAGTGAGTGAGTGAGTGAGTGAGTGAGTGAGTGAGTGAGTGAGTGAGTGAGTGAGTGAGTGAGTGAGTGAGTGAATTGCAGGTTCGGCGAGGACGCGAACTCGTCGCGCACCGGGCTAGTCCCACGTCGGGATCGGCAGGTCTAGCCCACCGGCCCCCCGGTCGCTGGCACGCCGGACGGCGAGGATTTGCTTTTCTAGAGCGGGGCTACGCAGAAGCGAGTCCCACTCCTCCTTGATGAACTAGGGGTCTGTCGACCCGCACTCCAAGAGCATGTGAGGTAGAGTGGAGGGCTGGCCGCAGGACGGGCAGGCGTCGTCGCGATACACGTCGGGGTAAGCCTCGTGGAGAGCGGACAGACACGGATATGTGCTAGTCTGTAGAAGCCTAAGCGAAACGGCTTGCGCCCTATTCAACTTGGGGTGAGGGGGTGGAAAGACCCTTCTGGACATGTAGAAATATTTAATAATCTCGTTGTGAGTAGCGGGAGCGTCCCTGTGACCGTAGAGAGGAGGGGAGTCAGTGCTCCTTATAGAGGAAGCGCGGTCGGTGAGGTCACGCGCAGCCTCGTGGGCAGGCTCATTGAGGTTCGGGGGAGCATCCTCGACAGACCCTACGTGAGCGGGAAACCAGTGAATCGAATGGTTTGTGAGAGCATGTGGACTCGAGCCGCTGAGAAGACGAACAGCTTCCTTGGCGATGCAACCCTTCCGAAAAGCCCTAACTGCCGTTTTGGAATCACTATAGATTTCGGACCCACGATGGTCTAGCAGGGTGAGGGCGATGGCGACTTTCTCGGCGACTCCGGGGTCTGAAGTGCGAATGGAGGCGCTCTTGGAAATCTTTCCCCTCGAGTCGACCACAACGACGGCAAAGGTATTCCCGTCACTGTACTCCGCGGCGTCGACGAAGCTTGCTCTAATGTCGTGTTGCTTGATCTGTTTGAGGGTGGCTGCCTTGCGTCTGCCCTCGTTGTGGACGGGATGGACGTTTCGGGGCACAGGGGCCACTACGAACTTGTCTCGAATGCACTTAGGAATCGGGGTACTGACCATCGGGAATTCTGCTGGGTGGTAACCCAGCTCTCCGAGGATGCGTTTACCTGCCGCTGTGGTAGTCAAGCGACTGAGTTGCGCGCGTTCTTGGGCTTCGCAATCTCCTCGGCGGTGTTATGTACCCCCAGCTTCAAGTGATCCTCGGTATGGGTCCTGATGGGTAGCCCAAGAGCCCTTTTGACTGTTTTGCGGATAAGAAGGTTGAGCTTGTCTCACTCCGCTCTGAGCCAGTTGTGCATAAAAATCCTATACGTGAGGTGGCAAAGTACGAAGGCATTGATCAGCCTGAGAAGAATGTTTTCCTTCATGCCTCGATGCCGGTTTGCGATTCTGCGAACGAGGCGGAAAGCGTTGTCCGTCTTTGCGATGATCCTGCGGAGAGTAGTTCCGTTCCCACCGTTGAATTCGACAAACATGCCCAGGACCCGAATAACGTCGACCCTGGGTATTATCCCCCCGTCACAAGTGCGAAGTCTGACGCTCCTTTCGGAGACTGGCTTCCAATCTTTCGGTCTGCCTCCCTTCTATTTTCTGTAAAGTAGAAGCTCCGACTTGGCGGGGGAGCATCGAAGTCCGGTGGGGCGGAGATACTCCTCGATCAAGTCGATCGCCTCCTGCATGGCTTCTTCGACTCTGCGCTCGCAGCCGCGGGAGCACCATATGGTGATGTCATCGGCGTAGATGGTGTGCTCGACATCCTCGACGCGCGCCAACCTCTCGGAAAGAAGAATCATACAGATGTTAAACAGTGTTGGGGAGGTGACGGCGCCCTGAGGAGTGCCCCGCCCTCCGAGGGGCACATCTTCGGAGCGGAAGTCTCCAATGCGAAGCTTGGCCTTCCTGTCAGTTAGAAAAGAGCTGACGTAGCTGTGGAATGTGGAATCGAGACCCAGGTCTGAAATGGTCTAGACGATGAAGGTGTGGAGCACGTTGTCGAAAGCCTTCTCGAGGTCCAGACCTAGCAGAGCCTTGACGTCTCTCGAACGGCCATCCGCAATCTGATGCTTGCTTAGTTTGATGGCATCCTGCGTTGAGAGTCCGGTGCGGAAGCCGATCATGTACGTGTAAACCTCGTTGTAGTCGAGGTACCCGTTAAGCCTTTTGAGGACGACGCGCTCCATGACCTTGCCGACGCAGGAAGTCAGAGAAATCGGCCTCGAGTTTTCGATGTTCGGGGCCTTGCCGGGCTTGAGAATGAGCATCGTGCAGGCCGTCTTCCACTCCGCAGGTACAATGCCACTCTTCCAGGACTCGTTTATCTTGTCGGTCAGAAAGACAATTGACTTGTCTAGGTTTCTGAACATTCTGTTGGTGACTCCGTCCGGACCCGGCGCAGACTTGCGGTTGAGCGCGAAGATGGCCTGTCTGACTTCGGCAATGGAGAAGTCTTCATCCAGCTCGGGGCGTGGAGGGCCTCGGTAGTCCGGGAGTTGGGTCGACGGATCTCCGTCGCGACGGACAGGCAAGTACTTCTGTATGAGTTTTGCGACGAGTTCATCGACCGTGTGAGACCTGGTGGCTTCGTGAAGGGCCCGAGCCAACGTATGCCTTTGAATTGACTTCGAGCCACTTTCGTCGAGAAGGTGCTTCAGCATACCCCGGGATTTGCCGTTGCGCATCTGTCCGTTGATGGATTCGCAGAGCTCGTCCCACTGCTGCTGGCATAGCACCTTGCAGTTGTCATCGATGACATTGTTGAGCTCCGAAATCTTCTTTCGGAGTCTGCGATTGAGCCTTTGACCCTTCCATCGGCAGAGCAGGGTGGTTTTGGCCTCGATCAGGTGGGCGAGTCTGCTGTCCATCCGCTCGGCGTCGAGATCTGTTTCCACTTTCTTGGTGGCTGCGGAAGCGTCGTTCCGGATGCCTTCACACCATTCTTCGGGAGTGGCGGGTGCCCTGGCTCTCCCGGGTTCTTCACGAATCTTGCGAAAATGGTCGCAATCGATGAACATGAATTCCCTGACCCTACTCCGAGACACCTTGAAGTTGGTCTTGAGAATCTAGTGGTCGCTGCCGAACTCCATGGCGGTGTTCTCCCAACCCACGTCCTCGACGTTCATCATGAAGGCTAGGTCGGGTGTCGAGTCCCGGGTTGCCTATTCTTAGTTTCTTCTTCACTGTTTTTAGGCTTCCTCCGTTCCTGAGAGCATGTTCAATTCTATCCATGTTATAGTTCCTTATGCCAGCTGTCTTACGCTTGTTGATTAACATGGAAAGTTCTGCCAGTTCTATTCTAGCTGTAGGGTGACAGGCTTTCATAGATTGGCGCTTCTTGATCAGATCTTTCGTCTCCTGAGATAGCTTACTGGCATCCTGTCTAACGGAGTTACCACCGACTTCTATTCCACACTCCTTCATGATGTCCATAAGATTGTCGTTCATTGCTTCAACACTAAGGTCCTCTTCCTGAGTTAAAGCCGAATACCTGTTCTGTAGTTTGATCCGGAATTCCTCTAGTTTCCATCTTACCGCTAACTCATTGATTGGCTTCTTATGTACCAGTTTCTTCCGTTCCCTCCTCAAGTCTAGGCTAATTCGAGTTCTTACCATCCTATGGTCACTGCAGCGCACCTTGCCGAGCACGTCCACATCTTGTATGATGCCACGGTTAGCGCAGAGTATGAGGTCTGTTTCATTTCTAGTCTCGCCATTTGGGCTCCTCCACGTACACTTTCGGCTAAGCTGCTTGCGGAAGAAGGTATTCATTATCCGCATATTATTCTGTTCTGCAAACTCTCCCCTGTTATTCCTAGAGCCTATGCCATATTCCCCTACTGACTTGTCTGCAGCCTCCTTCTTGCCTACCCTGGCATTGAAGTCGCCCATCAGTATAGTGTATTTTGTTTTGACTTTACCCATCGCCGATTCCACGTCTTCATAAAAGCTTTCGACTTCTTGGTCATCATGACTGGATGTAGGGACATAGACCTGTATGACCTTCAATTTGTACCTCTTATTAAGTTTCACAACAAGACCTGCCACCCTATCGTTAATGCTATAGAGTTCCTGTATGTTGCCAGCTATATCCTTAATAATCAGGAATCCGACTCCTAGTTCTCGTCTCTCCGCTAAGCCCCGGTAGCACACGACCATATGACAGGACGTGCCCGCTTTTTAGCATTGTATATGCTTATTTTGTCCTCCTAACCTCACTGATCCCTATTATATCCCATTTACTGCCCTCTAATTCCTCCAATAGCACTGCTAGACTCGCCCCACTAGATAACGTTCTAACGTTAAACGTTGCCAGGTTCAGATTCCAATGGCGGCCTCTCCGGAGCCAGGGAGGGATTCCTGGCACCCTCTGCTGCGTCACAGATCTGACAGCCGCCGTGGTCAGTTGCTTCGCGGCTGCTGGGGACTGAGGGCCGGGGTTTGATTGTTGTATTCATATAGGAGGTTGTGACCAAGTACTGCACCAGGGTGGCCAATCCTGCTCTGTTAAGAGAGTGCGTTACCGGTGCTAGTCACCGGGATCAGGCCGCACTTCAGGCCTGTTTATGCAATTTTCTCAGCACGCGAATTTTTTTTTTCCGGTGGAAGATTGCGCGGCACCGGGATTCGAACCACGGTCCTCTTGCACGCGAGGCGGATGCTCTACGTCATCGCTACCGCAGCGGTTGTACGCCTCATTTAACCTACGGTGGTGCCTTCTTCGATCAGTCAAGGTGGACCAATCTGAGCTCCGTTAAACTGCACAGATGGCACTCAACTGGAGAAACCTGGTAGTTTATGACCTGCACACGAGTGGCCATACATAATAGAGGAGATTATTTTTTTAAGAGGGTCCTTGTGTGGACGGTCGTTGCTAAGATATGCAATTCCCTAGTATAGTGATAAACTAGAAGAAAAGAGATAAAAAAAGGGAAGAGAAAAAAGGAAAACAAAAAAAAAGGAAGAGAACAGGAGATTTGAAGTCGTGGCCCTTGGATGTTGACCGGAGAGATAGCTCAGTTGGTTGGTCCGTCAGGCCCCAGGTTACATTGAAGCGCCATAGCTCCTGTCTAGAGCCTCGTATTTCCGTGGGAAAAGACCGATGTTGTGCGCGATGGTGGTTGGAAGGCATACTTTGTTGGAAAAAATGGCCGCCCGTCGATGAGAGAGAACTCGAAGGACTCTATAGAGACTAGGAAAAGCTTAAGTAGGTGCGAGCGCGGCATGCTTAGCGTGGAAAGCTAGCCCGAGTAACTATCCCAAGGACTGCTGCTCACGACAGCGAAATACCTTTGTGTAACTATAATAACCCCAATAAGACTATTTTAGAAAAGTGAACGGCCCAGAGGGCTGACTACGAGCGCTATGACTGATAATTTTCTCTCTCTCTATCTCTGTGTGTGTATATATATATATATATATATATATATATATATATACCTGTGTGTGTGTGTGTGTTTCTCATTTATGGGATCGAATGCGAGCGCTGTTGCTTTGTTTCTGTGTGTAGTGGTTAAGAGAGCGAGTATAAGGGAGGAAAAGAAAAAGCATAATTGCAGCGCCGTGGTTCTAAAGCGTACCCGCGGTAGAGAAACGGAAGGAGATATAAACGTGCGTGGCCCTTGTACGCACGCTAAAAACTGCCTATATATATATATATATATATATATATATATATATATATATATATATATCTGGGGTTCTAGGACGCATAAATACCCAAGAAAGTGGATGGGGAAATAGCGCCGCGGTAGCTCAAGTGGTAGAGCATAGCACGCGAAATGCGAAGGTTGTGGGTTCGGTTCCCACCTGCGGCAACTTGTTTTTCATCCACTTTAATTTCCAATAATTTATCGTTTCATCACTTCCTTTATTAAGCACAAGTAATTTGCCCTATGTTGTCCTTGGTGTCAGTGTTTGTTGGCTTCTTATGATATGACTATATATATATATATATATATATATATATATATATATATATATATATATATATATATATATATATATATATATATATATATATATATATATATATATATAGGAGTTGAACAGTTTGACTAACGTTAGCTGGCAAGATATCTATAAGCTCCCCCAGAAACTCAAGCGGCTTCTTTTCATGAGAAACCTTGCGTGAGGTCGCAGTTTCAGTAGCAAAAAATCGGTTTGTTACCACTTGAAGTTTAACAATCTTACATTTGCAAGGACATTTTTCAGCAGTAGCGAGCGTGGCAGTAGTTATACTAACAACATTCGTATATGCTAGTAATATTTATTGCGTTCTGATTTTCTTTAACGCACCCTTATCATGGGGTATGTTGAATAACATAATCGCTAAACGCCGTGGGCCGGGTGGTAATAGTAGGTGCAAAGTTGCAAAACGCCCTACTAATATTCTTAAGGGTGTTAAAAAATGTGCAGTGTGCACGCAGTGGACAAAGAACTGGGTAGGCCAAATTGAACAAATACACGAAAATCAGTGAAGCCGCTGAAAAGTGTGCTCTATTCCATTAAGAGGTCTGTGCGCTTGCAAAAGACGACAGCATACCTACACTTTTTATAGCATATAACGACTTAATGTCTGATCATGCCGAACAGAGGTGCGCTCGCTGGCCATTCTTTGTTGGGCACTATTGCGAGCTATACAAGCTGGGACATTCGAAGGCCCATGCGTTGCTGCTCAAAAATGAAAGAGTCCAGATTAAAAATGAACAAGAAAGGAGCCGTTCAATATCTTGTGCCGGGGGCTGTGTACTTTAGAAGCGCCGAGGAGGCTACGTTAGAAGTACAGCTTTTACGCCCCGATACATGGTTCGGTTACGCAGAACAGAGGTACGTCCAACGCCACTTACGCTCATGCTATAGGACCTTAAGCGTTTCCGGCTTATGCATATCCCGGTGGTCACATATATAGCCACAAGTATACCGGGTCAGACACTGCCGAGCTGACGGACGTGACACCGCGGTGGGCTAGGTGTAGAAACCTGCGCTTTAAAATGCGTGTAATGCAACCACAGTGGCCATGGAGCAACCGACGCTTTTGGAGTGCTCGTCGGTGCCCCCGATGTGCGCGAATGCCGGACCAAACTACAACGCTACCAGGCAAGTAGGAAATTTATAGGCAGTACATCTTCCATCTCTTTCGTACGGAACTAACGAACAGCTAAAGCGCACGCGTTTCCTACGTGTTCGGCACCGAAGCTTCCCGATCGACGCTCGTTCGGCGGATTACCATAGATGGGATTACCTTAGCGCCACGCTTTGATCATGCGGCCGCAGCAATCGGACTAGCTTGCTCGATATCGGTTCCGCATGCGTCCGAGACGTGCGCCTGCGCATCCAGCCGATGCGTTTCGAAGATTCAGCGGCAAGAACTCTGGCGGCGCGTGCGCCCCAAGGTTTGAGGGCCGACGGAAGGGAGTGTAGCGTCAGGGCCGGTTGGCGACCTCTGCGTGCTCGGCGCGAGAGGAGGTGGAAGTATTGGAGTTCACGGACGTGTGCCCTTTCTATCTTGCTGCAGTTTTCGAGTTCCGCGAGGTATTACACGAGCGCAAAAAGTATGCTACGATAACGAATGCTATTATTCATATTGCCCCACGATTACAGAAGGGGGCTGTGTATTTGCGATTACAGTATATTTGTTATGCATTTACTAATGTCATGTAGACTGTTTGAAACGCAAGCCCTCTTACATGGCTTGCCCCTAAGTTTTCTCAGTTATTCGTGCAATAAACATTTGAAGCGAAATCCTGATACACGGGGTGTCCCAACTATCACGCACCAAGACTTAAAAATATGCAAATTCCCCGAAGCTGGACAGAACCGAGGAAATGTTGTTTGCCGTCGCTTGGAGATACTCAGATCATTTTTTGCATTCCGCCTATTTACATAATTAGTCTTACTTAATCGACGTCTCAAATATTATAATTAGACGAAAAGTGTCAATGAGAAATTGTAGAGATCTGAACTCACCAAGCGTGCGAGCAGCTGCCAGGATCGCGACGGCGCAATCGTTCCATAAACGGGCTTCCCTGACTGTTGTTTTCGTGCCCTTAAACGCGGCTCTCACCCAGCAGGGGGTCGGACACGCGTACTAGTCGCCCCTACCTGCCAGGCTGGGTGGCTCGCAAACCTCTTCCGCAAACCAAACGCAAGTTGTTGCGCTGCAGCTCGCTGGTTAGCGTGATCGATGCCCAACAGCTAGCACAGTGCCGCAGAAGCAACGCATCAATACCAGGCGGCAGTGATGGTAAGCGAAGGTCTGTTTTTATTCGCGATATGGTCCATATGACGCTGGGGATGTAAAAAAAAAAATTTTTTTTTTTCAAATGCTACAGAGGTATAGGAAATTAAGATTTGACCGTTTATAAATGCAGTTCTAAAACGACAAATAATAAGCGTGACCGTACCGAAAGCGGCAGCCGTAGTAACGGTAATGCAGCTCAGCCGTATACATATATATGCAGGGCGTAGAAGTACACATGTGCGGTAACCCGGTACTTCGCAGCAGTTAGCCGCGCACGAGGCAACCTTCCGGGAAGAAAATGTTGTATTTGAAAGCATTATGCTAAAAGATATTCGCGCTCAAACTTTAGAAGAACAAGCGATATATCGATCGATGTTCTTAGGGAAAGGAAGTTGAATAATTGTAAACATTCGACGTAGTCAGCCGGTGACAGTACGAAGGTCGCACAATATGGGACATGCTCGCAGCGAAAGGTCCGGTGCTCTTTTGCATTAGCGCTTGCAAAAGCCAATGCGGTGTGTTTCGGATATTCTGAGAACACTGATTTTGAAATAATAACAGGAAATAGCAATTTCATTGCACAGACGTGAACGAGAAAATGCGAAGAGCGAGTGTAGCTTGATGAAAATTCCGAGGTTTTACGAGCGAAGCCACTGTTTGATTATGAGGCACGCCGTGGTGGAAAACTACGGATTAATCTTGAACACCTGGGGTTCTTTCACGTGCATGATACGCGGGCGTGTTTCCATTTCGCCCCCATTTCGCCTCCATTAGCCCCGAGAAAGAGGAATGGCGCCCTCTCGCGAGTGACGTCACGGCCAGGACGCCGCTCGCTCCGGCTCGCTCGGCTGCCGCGCGCGCTCGTTCCCTTCGTGTATGCTTGGGTTATAGGTGGCTCGAGCCGTACGTATTGAAGAATAAGTCGGCTTCTTTCAGCTGCAATACCTTAACCACAGTTTCTTCTTCAAAAGCGTGTGAGTCGAGAAACTTTGCGACTTGGATATCGCAAGCTAAGTAGCGTTAAAGGGGTCTACAAGTTTTTGCAATGCATATATGCGCCGTGTCTATCGGTAAATTTTGACTAAAAAAAGAATATCTGCAAATTCAACGCGCGAAGTTGTGTATGATGCTTCGCTAAACACTTAACATTCCTTTAGTATTTAGCTATGAGAGGTATTGCATTTTACGTGGAAGAAAAATTTGGTAATTGGCGTCAACATGTTATCCGATGTTAGAAAGACACTGCCCAGCGAAGCTGTCATCATGATTCCTATTACTCTGGTGTGTTGTTCTATTCAAATATGGCCATTCATTAATGCGTAAAAAAATAGTTAGGCGCGCATTTCTTATGAAAATGTTTGCTGCTACTTTCATCCCCCTCTGAAACAGGCCTCCAAAAAACGAATTGCTCATGGCTGCTAACACGACGGCGTGTCATGTAGAGTATTTACATAGTTAATTCACAAACACCATAGTAGCAATCACCTGAGAGAAAAGTTTCGTTGTTTAGATCGACAGCCATTCAATTGAAAGTGATGAAATGTATCATAGTGGCCCTCAGTAGCCTTTATCGACAATATGGCACACCCCTGATCACGTAACGGTAGCAATCGACTGTCCGTATGGCGAGGCACGCTATGTTCGCGAAACCCATCAGTTCACTTCAACTTCGAATTAAAACCATAAAGCATTTTTTTACAGCGCCAACTGGAATGACTAAAGTATTCTCGAGCTACTACTACGCAGCTTAGATTGCCTACAAGAGGAAAATTCAAGCACCTTTTGTCTCACTCGATCCAGCGTTATTTAATTGCACAAACGGATAACTATTCGCTTCGTCGGTACTTAAAAGAGAACCTTGCAGGCTAATTTAAGTTTGCTCCAATCCAATCGCAAACATTCATAAAGAAAGCACTACAAGCCTTGCATATACTTTCACTTGATTTCTGACCCTCCACAGGGGGAATTTCGATATCTTCAATATGTCCCATACTACTAGTCATTGACGCTTCGACTGCTTTGTGGCTGCAGCTATGTGGTCCAGCAGGCATACTTCACTAAAAAAATTGGGCCGAGCAGCCTGTGTCAGTTTGCCAAACAGATTCGTCATGTATATTCCTCAAGCAACAAGCACCAGTAACTTTCTCATTTATTAATTTCCATTTACACACACACATGTACAGAGGAGTGGTAAATGGAGGTGGATGAGGGAAAAAAGCCGCACAGACGCGGCTTGAGATAATCTCACCCTATTAGGTACAATATGGCTGCATGGGGTAACACATCAAGCGCCATATAAATTACATTTATATAGTGGCCATAAAACATTGCAGTTATACAATATATGAAAGCACAGTGAAATATTTCCACGATAACAATGCAAAACACACTGCGGCATTGAAATAAATAAATGATATACACTTGGTAACATAGACAAAAAAGAGGAACATAACATGCATTATTAATCATTAACAAACGCGCTCTGAAGAGGTGAGTTGAACGTGTAGCAAGGAAAAGGGAATATATATTGGTACATTCCTATTTGTACTCTGTAAATAGCTGTAAGCCTTCATTACCTTAACTTCAAATTTCCGCCGCTTAAAAAAAAAAATAAACACGTGAAGAACCGCCTAATGTTGATAAGCAGTTAAAGAAGCAAGTGAGGCGTGTAGAATCTAAGTTCCAGCATTAGTTAAGTCACCGTGCTACTGGGGAGCGTTTCTGTGAGGAAATGCAAAAATTCGATATTATACCATGAACTGCTCGTCGTGAGCAAACCTGTTTTAGCGGAATAAAATCAACGTAACTGCTGTAGAAGTCATATATAGCCAGCTTTGTGACATACTTGTTGCACCGCGGCAGGTATGGTATCATAACTGGATTCCTATAGGCTATGCTTTTGCGATTGTCTATCCGCGTATGAAAAACCCGCAATGGGCTGGTCTGCGTCGCTTCGGCTGGCACTGTAGCGTTGCCTTCGAGAGCTGCATTGTTGTCTAAGAAATTAGCTCTTTGAATAAATGTTCGCAAAGGAAGACGTCATAAAAATATATTTGAGACGACCACCATAAGTATACAAGCAGAGAGAACGAGGGTGAACAAACGAAAACACCGCAGAAAGCGCCCGGACAACGCCCGAACTGTAGCAGACGACAGGCGCGAGTCCGTGCCCTGACGTCACGCGAGCGGCGCTCGCAGCGCCGCTCGTGTTCGTTCTCGGGGCTAATGGTATAGCCACGGTCGGGATTAGATCCCGCGCCTTCGGGCAGCGCAACGTCATGCATTCCCACTACACCCAGGATGAAAAGGGTTCTATGACGTGGACGAAACAGAAAAAAATATATATAGATGGACAAAGCAAGGTCAATTCCAATTTCTAGCGTTTCACTTTTGTCGCAGTCGAAGAAGCAGGGAGATAATGCGGAGAAGATCGCTCGTCGGCCGTCAATGTACTCGCTTACACTATGCGAGTTTTTCGAATGAATGTTTTCCGACTCCGCGTAGGTCGTAGTTTTATGTAGGATGCATAAAAACCACACCTTTTAATTGTCTGACTGAGTCGTTTGAGTCGTGCATTTTATGAAATTACCACGCTGTAACGTTATAGACATACACAAGAATAGCGATGTGGGCGAATTGCTTTCGGTCCCAGGTGTAAGACTTCCTTTTTTTTCTGCACTGCCTTTTTTTTTCTGCAGAAGTTTTACACCATGGACGTAAGCGTTACAAATGCAGTTTTGCCTTATTGAGAGCGAGAGCCAATGAATGGCAATGCAACCACTGCGTACGTGGCATAGCAAACAACACACGCCATCGAGTCCCCTTGAAAACTTCGTTATTCTTGGTTGCACCCGAGGCGACCGCCCGTGAATTGCGTCATTAAAATAAAAAGCGTATGCTAAATGAATGGTGCGCCGAGATGCCAGAAAGGGAAAAGACTTTCACAAATTGAGTATAAATAAGAACAATATAACTTTTTGAATTATTATCTCGGATTGTCCACTTGCAATCCACGAAGTCCCAAAGCAGCAGATGTTTGTAGTGGCAGCGGCCTCTTCTTTGGAAATGACATCACAAAGCCAAAAAGCACGCCGCGCAAGGTATGCTGTCGATAATGGGAGGGTCCGAAGACTTTATACCGGGTTATCCTTGGCCTTCGAGGAGGCTTCAAGGCCACTTGGCGTTCGCACAATCACGTAGCTGTGCCCAGCGAGTCGGCCACAAGGGATGCGGCAGCATAGAGTACGTGTCGAGTGACTAACTGGAGCTGCTGTAGAGCGAGCCGAGTAGAATGCATGCGCGTTGTGCGTAGACACATCTGAGAGGAGCATGTAGCTATTCGTCCTTTCTGCACAGCCCGAGAGGGGCGAGTGCCATGTCCGTTGCTTCCTGAAACAGGCGACGTGAGCAGGATGTCGACCGCCATGTCCTTGCTTCATAGTGTGCAGCGTGTGTTTGTGACGTGTGACGTCTTTAAAATAGGTCACAGGATCGCTTGCTATGACCACATGTAACGAAATCATGTTCTCTGTGGCATTGTCGCTTGTATTTTTGAAACCGTACCACCCACGCCCTTTACGTTTGTATTGTTTTGTAGAGCAAGCAAGCCACTCATTGAAAGCGCACACGCGCGGCTTGCCACGCATGACGCAATCAGAGGTAAATTGAGCCTCGCACGCGGCGTTCCGAGCGGCGTAGGCCGGCAGGTTTTCGATTAGAGAATGGATGGCTGCGTTCGAGAGTGCTCAGAATGACATAGAAGGTATATCATTTATCAAACTCACACTGGTGCTCATGAGGGCTTAAAGGGGTTACGAGTGTGCAATTGTTGCTGCAGAAATTTCACTTTTTTTTTTTTTCGGCTATGACCCCCCTGCGTTTGACCCGTACGGTGCAGAAATGGCTTGAAGAGACCCGGGCAGCCACACAAACATATATCCAAGGCCTTTCACCCCGGCGGAATGTGTCCGTCTCCATAGGGAGTGCAAGCGCCAGAGACGAGGCAAGCGCACGATAGACCGGCGCTTCACACCACACCACAGCACACCTCACTGCACACAAGCACACCCCACCTCACGACAATGGGAGGCAGCACTGTCCAGCTCAGAATCGACGGACCAGCTCAACTTGGTCAACCATGCGAGAAGGGCAGCTTAGGCCGCTGTGACTCCTGGATTGAGGGGACCACCCACTGCAGAGCGGAAGAACTAACTACGCTCGTGTGCTCTTTTCTACAAAGTTCTCTCAATATATACACCGCACGTGATATACGGCACCTCAATTTCATCTCCGAGTTCACCATGGACGAACCATACATTGAAGGCCCAGTCAACGCAGCTGCAGATGCTTCCTCCCGTGCGGACGCGCTACCCACGGCCACACTTGGAAGAAACAGCCATGGCGCAGCGTTTAGATGTCGAGCCATAGAGTTACTCTATGGTCGAGCTTCGGGACCGCTTACGTCATGAGCGCCGTTTGACGTGCCTTTTCCATTTTCTTCAGGCACTATCATTTGGGGCTTCTAATGCGGTCGAACACGCCCATTCGTTCCTTTCCGACTCCGCCATCAAGTATTTGACAAGCTACATGGTACTGCAGCTATTGGAAATTCCTATTTAAATTCAAAGTGGGTTATACGGGTTTAAACTGGGTTCGACAGGCACCTGTGTAGCAACAAACATGTATAAACAGGACGAAGGGCCCTATAACGTAAAACTATTCCAATGTGTTTTTATTCCAAGCTCCTGACGTCAAATTTGCTTAACTACCGACGCACGCATCGGACGGTCACCCGCAGGGTTGTTTCAACACACCAATCAAACGCTCTTCCCGTTTCTCAAACGCTCTTCTCTTCTCGTTTCTCTTCTCAAACGCTCGCTCCTCTCACACACGAACAGGTCTGAACCGGGTCCCGTTTGGCATGACCCGTTTACACAGAAATAGGCCCGTTACACAGGGGCCCGTTTGCAACTAAGCTGACGTATACTGGACGCACTGGTACCATACAGGGGCGCCTGTTTGGCACAAAAGCTGGTTTAATCTGAAGCTTTGTGGCAACCATACTGGATGGTATCATGTATACCAGTTTAATGCTTGAACAGAACTGGGGAAGGACTTCTTTTTTTCGCTATCCAGACAATTTAGACCCTAGTGCTAAATTGGGGCCATTCTCAAGCTCTGCGACCAATGGCAGGCATTGTAGCGTTTAATAAAGCTGCATGCACGCACACATACGCACAAATAAAACGACTTCGCAAGCCGTGTCCTTTGTTTTAGACGTTTGAAAAGCGCTGACACGCGAACGACGCATACAGCACGTGGTCGCGCACACACATGCAAACAACGCAAGCCGTGCACGAAAGCGCCGGCGACATACAGTACGGACGTTCATATACCGGTGTCACAAAGACATTTTTGATCGCGATCAAGCCCGATCCGGATCGTAATTCTCGACTGCGATTGGCTCCCGAGCGCAACTTGCCCAAAAGGAGCCAATCACAAACGAGAAACTCGATGCGGATCGGGCCTGATCGCGATCAAAAGTGCGCCGTGTGACATCCGTAAAGCACCAGTACGTTCACAATAAAGCAAGAAATCAAGCCACCGTGGCAGCAACGTCCGATTCATGGGGGGCACTACTCATGAACAGTACACACCCGAAAAATGACACACAAAAAACAAGGCGAAACAATGTGTCGATGACACTGCTCCATTCCAAATGTGTCGTTAATTGCGGCGCAGAAAAACAGGAACACCTCGGAACGTTCACAAACCAAACTACGATATGCTTGAATTTCAAACCGATTCCCGGTCTTGAGACGTCTATACGGCCGCTACGCAGATTGCTGTCCTCTCTCTTAAAAGCAACGTTGCTGAAACACGCCGTACACGACGCTGTACAACTCATTTGGTACAACTCGCATGACATCGAAATACTACCACAGAACACCTAATACTACGCCCAGGAGATCACCGAATGGTCGCTTTCGGTGGCGGCCTACAGGAGGCGGCACCGGTGGCGCCGGTAAAGTTAGATATTATTTTCCCGTCTTCAGAAGCTGTCGCTACACGTGAGTGCGCTCCTGCTGCGTTGATGCCGGTCGATGTGGTTGTTTAATCGTGCGTAGGCTGTGCCGAGATGAATTGTGGTGCATTTTGTATACATTGAGAATCACAAAACCGCTGGGACCGCGTAATGTAGCTCGCAGTCTCTTTCGTGTGGTGCGCCGATGTCGAATATTGTAGTTATGGCCCTTCGCGCTGCTTTTGTTCCCGGCTCGTGGAAAGCCTGTCTCAAGTATCTCCTCTGGCACTCTCGCATCGTATCACAGTGTACGGAAGAATTTGGTGAAGGTTGTGCTGTAGTGTGCTGTAGGTGATCCGCAATTCAACTGTGTTTGCTCCGGAAGGAGCGTCAAATGCGGTCGATGCCGCGGCACCCGTGAAAGGAGCGTTTCCCGAGTACGCCTAGAAAGGCAAGTCCGGCGCTTGCGCGCATTCTTGTGGTCTATGGTTCGTGAAGTGTGCGTTCTTTTACGGATCGCAAAATAATCAGTAAAGCAACAAAATTGATAAATGTGCTTTTGAAATGTTCGTTCTTCATGTCGCAGTGCACATTTAGCAAAACGCTCCATGGAAACTGCCCTAAAACGTATTAATGTTGCCAACAGCTTTTTCTATGGTTTATTTGCTTTCTCCTATGGAGCACGCTAGCGCGGGTGATTATTTGATCGGAATGGGCACAAAAATTTAAGCAGGTGAAGTTACTGTTCGTGTACATAGTTTTTAATTGAGAAGTGGTATAGGCATTTCTAGAAGTACGTCGATGTGTCGTCTTAACCGTCTTCACATCTGGGCGAGATAGCACCCGATTGCTGTGTCGACGCATGGCCAGATCTTTAGCTTGTATGCAAATGCTTCTGTTTATAGTGTCGTCAGACAGCGTGTATCCTGTGTGTTTTCGTGTACTTGTAAAGGGTTCTGATCTTGCAGAGAACCCTAAATTACAACAGCAATGTTTCTTTTTACGTAAAATATTTCACTTTTCTGTATTGTCTCTGAAAAATAGGGGATCTGTTGTAATTTTGTGCGCATCGCCCTTTGTGACAGTGCTTTGTTCCGCCGCATAAACAAGTTAGTTTAGACGCTTTTCGTGTCCTAAGGAATTTTCTTGATCGTACAATTCACATTTCACTCTACGCAGATGTATGTATGTACGTTTGTGTGAAAAGCTTTTCATAGTAAGTTCATGTTTGCTGCAGTTCGATTTACGCGTTATATAACCGCCTTTGCTGTAACAATCAGATATTTACACAAGCAGATGCACCTTCATGTAACTGGTTGCACGAGACTTTTCGAAAGGTAACGTGATCTTGTTATGTCACGAGTGCGCAGTTTCAGCAGGGGTTACAATAAATTAAACAGTTCTTATTGCTTAGGGATGCCAATATTTTGTGAACCAGAGGCACCACCACGTATGCACCTGCGGCACTTCTGCAGCCTCAACAGCTCGGCAAAGTATCTGATGGGCATGCTGCGACCAGGTGCGTACAGCGCAGTCGCTGCATGAGCTGCAGGTTTTGTTGGTATCATTCATACCTTGCAACTCTCCTGAATTTTTCGTGGGTTTAAAAATGTGGGCTGATTTTACAATTTTATGAATGTCAATTTAAAAAGAGAATGAAGTTTTGTTGGTTAAGATGTTTTAAAGCTGTTGAGAGATGGGTGGCATGCCATTGTTGAAATGCATGTAAAAAAATTGATTGTAATGGTACTTGTGCCATTATTAGCAACGCAATATCTCTAACGAGAATACGAGAGGGGCACTTGCTTTAGGGATGTTTGGTTAAATTCCTGAATCAGCCTAAAGCGTCAGCAGAAAGAACACTGAAAAAGCTCTGTAATCTAAGAAACAATGTTGTCAGTTTCTGGTTTCAAGATCGCTGCTGCTTTTTGTGCTGCACTTCAAGTTAAATAATAGTTAATAATGTGTGTGTGTGTGTGTATGCAACAATGTGGCTGCTGAGAGCAAGCTTTAAAAAAGTGTGCTATCTTCCGAACGAAGAATTTAGTGTCTGCAGTATTTTTACAAAATATAATGTTCACAGGTTGGCAGGTGTGACATAATGTAGTACAACACTTTTGCTGTAGATGTCATATTTATAACTTCCATTTCGGTCTACTTGAATCATATGTTTAGAATTTGGCCCACCTTCAATTCGATCAAGTTACATAGGTAGCCCCCTCTGAGTTAACTATATGTAGGGGCTATTGTAGATAGGCATGATGTACTTACTCACTGTATTGTGACAGATATTTTTAGGGACTGTGTTGTGAGGCATGCGTATCCTTTTACCTGTATGTCTTGGTACAGGTTGCCCTCTAAAAGCAGAGAGGCTTTGCCCACCTTTATTATTATGCTTTCATGTAGACTTCTAACATCTGTGCCCACACAGACCCTGTGTTCTTAATTACATTTTCCTAAGTATTCACTATTGCGTATTAATGTTTTTTTTTTTGGAGGGGGGTATTTATTCCTATATACTACAGAGAAAGGGACCTCAAAACAAAAAGCCACGAAAGGTGGCTTAAAAGTGTATGAAGCTTGGAAGTCTACATGTAATACCCTAAAGTACTACCAGTAGTAAAACATTTCTACATTTCTTTGTTTATAAGCTAGCTGCCAGATACATAATCCCATTATGAGGGTGTTTTTTTTTTCTTTTTTCTGACTTGTTTTGTTGAATGTTCTCCTTGTTAGTTTAGAATTTGTTTTCTTGCCACCTCACACAGTACTCCAAGTGGAGCCTATGAGCTATGTGTATATTAAGTAAATTCCTGAAGCATGCAACAAACCATGCAGCATAACATTTGAATGTTGCCAGTTTGCAATGCTTCTTCTCGAGTGCAGCGCAGCATGGAGCTTGAGACTGACCTCTTCAGATGGCACAAAAAATTGCAGGTTATGAAAATGTGGTCCCACAAACTGCTGGTTACGCATGTCACTCGGCCTGTTGCAGTGGTCACAAGTGAGAATGAAGTGGGAATGGAAATTTTGAAGCGCATACCCCAGGCAGGTTGTTGCAATCCATCATTTTACTATTTTCCTTCGAGTGTGCGTAAATCGTATGGTAACAGCTCTTTTTTAGAGCATGGTGAGCAGTACCAACAAACATGTTCTTTTAAAAACGTCATATTTAAATCTAAAAACTGCAGCACGTTCTCCACCGGAATCTCATGGGTAAAACACAGGCCCTTGCCATGAAGTTTAAAAAGCCTTATAACCGCGCTGGTTTCATCATGGTCAGTTGAAGAACACTGTTTGTCCAAAAGGACTAAAAATTGTCTACATATCTAAAAACCTTTATCACGTGCATGTTCTTAAAACAGTTGTCGAGGGTTATATCCATTTCGGAATGAATAGGTCACATAGCAGAGGCGCTACGTGAGTACAGTTGACTAAATACAGTTGATTGTCAAAAAGACTAAAAGTACTTTTGAGATAGCCTTCCAATAAGGCCAGAAAATTTTCTGGCCTAATTCTGTGAAGGTACGGGATGTACTTTCACAGCGTCAGCCACAATTTCAAGAAAGTGGTGTACAGGTATGGAGTACCTGTGGTCTTCTCCATCCCAAACAAGCTGGCCCGTCTCTGCCCCCGAATCACAGGTGGCCCTATGAACGGGTGTACAGTACCGCTCGTTAAGCGTTACGTGCATTGCTCCATTGGAGTGGTTTACATGATTCCACTCAGCTGTGGCAAGTGCTAAATTCAGGGTGTCTACCAACCGGGAAAACCGGAAATTCTCAGGGATTTTGAGTAGTCTGGAAAAACTCAGGGAAAACTCGGGGAATTTGTGCTTCTATCAGGTAAAATTAGCTGTAATTTTTTTAGAGGGTCAAAAGTCGCGGTAATGCTGGCTCGAGAAACAGACAGGACTCGTAAGGAATCGTCGTCGGCTGGAGGAGTTGCCAGTGTACAGTCAACGACCGACTTTCCGGATTCCCGATAACTCGGACGGCTTCGCGGCACCACCACGTACCCCAAAGAGTCAATGTATCATAACGTCTGAAATTTCAGACGCAAGAACTCTTCGCCGTCCGATTTTCTAAACGTTTTGCGTGATCACAGGTCCGAGACGGCATTAATGAAAACCACCACCGCTGCTATTTTGATTACCTCGCCGCCTTGAACCGGTGCTCTCGCATGCAGATCCGCTGGCAGCCGTAGCCACCACTGCGGCAACGCTAGGCCTAGCTGCTTCGACGTTCGCTGTTAAGCTTCTTGTCGTTCGGTGCCAAGTTTCTTCATTTCTCCGCTGACATCAACAAATTTGTCTTCGAAGCTCGGAAAGCACGGCGCATTGCAGAATGCTCTTTCCCGAAAGTCTGCTTCGCCTCATTATAGTTATGTAACGCGGTGAAGCGTAACAAGCGTAGGAAGGGGCAATTGTCGCGGGACACTGTATGTATTCCTTAATTTTACACGTGTGCACCCGCCCTCACCTGTCAAGTAGGAGCACCGATATGCCTAATAAGTGCACTGACAGGCATTCAGAGCTTTTTCAGACCTACATGTGTCGATTTTAGCCCTTAAGGGCAGTAAAAGACATGAATTTATTTTTTCGGACTGCCTGATTTTTCGGAAGTTTTCGCGGCCCCTAGGGGGTCCGAAAAATTGGACGTTGACTGTAAATTGACCAAGAGTATTCTTCAAATGGTCCGTGGGGCGAACGCGCGGCGAAAGGAGGACGAGAACAGAAAGGATCGACACACTGAGGAATGAACGGGGAATTAAGTATGCGACCGCTTTTTTTAAGGAGCCTGCGCTCAAAAAACAAATTGTTGGCTGATGCTGAGATGCAGTTGTCCCTCATTCAAACCAAAATAAACTCTTTAAAGCAGTGAAACCCAACACTGAGGCGTCTTGCGCGAGCTGAGAGTATGTCAGGACAGTTGCATGACACTGAGCATGCTATCAGTTGATAGAAATAGTTCATATTCGAAAATATTTGGTTCTGTATGCATCTCCTTTTTATTTGTACTAGAGAATGTCCAACTCGATTTGAAAATGTTTTCGAAGACATTTTATTTGCTGTGCATTTTAATAACCCTTCCCTTATATTCTTTTTTTTGAATAACATAAACACAACTCCTTAGTATTGAAATTGGATTAAGTCGGTTTTCTTTGAAATTTTTTTCATATGCTTACTAGAGAGTGACAGCATAGGGCGATATGATTTCAGCGCGACTTGATATAAAACATAGTTCTGCATCACTCAGGGAATTTTGCAAAAGCACTCAGGGAAAACCTGGAAAACTCAGGAAATTTGGAAATGTCAACATGGTAGACACCCTGAAATTGGGCACACTGGGTGTTGCATGAACGACCGAATCAGAGAGCACGCAAATATTTTAAAGAAAGATACGACTGTGCACCTGTCTGCACATTGCAGGTCTTGTCCCGATTTTGGACTAGCGTTTTTTAACGTCAGGATCCTAGGCAGAAGCAAAAACAAAACTGCACGGGAACTGTTAGAGGCCTTCCATATCCATACCACTTGTCTAGCTTGCATGAGTCAAACTTCTGTTACGCTGTATGATTCGGAATTCAGACTGCTGAGCACATAAAAATTGATAACATTACCTTCGGCTGGCTGACGTCCTTTGCTTGTTTTATGCGTTTGCACATGTGCATTTTTGTGTATATATGGGGGTGCTCTGTTTTTTTGCAAGAAACAGTTGTAAGTGTAGCGCTCGTCTTTCCTCCCCGCAGGGGCGTCTGCGTCAGCAGGCGTTTGGTGTTGCGCCACCACGTACCCAAGCACTATGAGGGTTGGACCCTCCCGCGTGTAGCCGTGCGCGGCTTAGCCGTGTCTGGGGAAAGGGGGATCCTGGAGGTTGAGCCGATGCTAGGTGTCTGTACCTTTAAGGTCCCCCGGGGTGGGCTACACACCTCTTCGGCCTCTGCTTCACATAGACGGCACCTCCAGACTGACCCACCTGGGGGAAATCGGCAGTCGCCTTTACCTGTCCTCCTCTTCAATCTTCAATGAGTAAAGGCAAGGCGCAAAACACAAGGACTGAAGAAGGACACAAACGACAGAACCGGCGCCACTCACATCTAAGTTTATTTCCGCAACTAGCCTGCCTTATGTAGGTCAATCAAGCCGAATCACGCACGGAACATTAGAAGTACAATGCAGCAATTCATTGACCACTCGGGAATCATATCTGATACAATAGATCAAATGTGCAAACAAGAACCACACGTGGAGCAGCACGGGAAACAATTCATCGAGCACAGTCTTTACCAAACCAACAGGAAGAAAAAAACGAAACAAAATAGACTGTCTACACTTCACTATCAACTATCCAAAACATTAAAATTAAATTATGGGGTTTTACGTGCCAAAACCACTTTCTGATTATGAGGCATGCCGTAGGGGAGGACTCCGGAAATTTCGACCACCTGGGGCACCTACATCTAAGTACATGGGTGTTTTTGCATTTCGTCCCCGTCAAAATGCGGCCGCCGTGGCCGGGATTCGATCTCGCGACCTTGTGCTCAGCAGCCTAACACCATAGCCACTGAGCAACAATGGCGGGTAACTATCCAAAACATAACACCATTCAAATGCCTAAGGCTCAGTCGGTGATAAAACCCACACGACTATGAGAATAATGACCAACGAATAACACGGAAAAACATGAAGGAAGGGCGTCTAAGTACAGCGTCTGCGTCAAAACTAAAATCTCTAAATAGTCGCTCACCTAAAAAACTGATAAAATGTGTGACCGCACGAAAAATGAAACACGTGGCAAGCAATGAAATGGACAGCACAGTTGAACGATAAAGGGTCTAAAGAACAGCGTCTGTGTAAAAAAAAAAAAAGAAAAAAAAGGAAAGAAAGAAAGAAAGAAAAAAAGACGAAAAAATTAAAAAAGGCGAACCTGTAAGAGGCACTAGAAAATAGTCAACAAAATAAAAGCTAAATAAATGAAAGGAAGACAGACGGAAAAACCTAAATGAAATCACTCTGACATGAAGCTTAAATGAAATCTTCTAAAGAAGTAGTCTCCTTGTCACTAAGCACAATGGATGGCCTGCTGACACATTGTTTCCCTCTTTCTTGATAAAATAAGCTTCCACAATCTCCCGCTCGAACCTGTCTTCTCCAAACTTCAAAAATTTAGTTTTGTCGAACTGAGGGCAGCATTTAGTGCAGTCTCTGCAATGCTCTGCAAGGAAGCTCCCTTCATTGTTGCGCAGATTACGGCAATGTTCCATTGCACACTCATTGAAACATCGACCTGTTTGTGCGATATAGCTGCACCACAGCTTAGAGGGATTTGGTACACGACAAGTGTCCTGCATTCAGTGAACTTCTTCAGCATCAGAAGTTCACTGAATGTGTGTGTGATTCAGCTTGATTGACCTACATAAGGCAGGCTTGTTGCGGAAATAAACTTAGTTGTGAGCGGCACGGGTCCTGTCGTTTGTGTCCTTCTTTAGTCCTTGTCTTTTGCGCCTTGCCTTTACTCATTCAAGCATGAACCAACTAGCCCAAGCAAGAGTTTTACTTTACTTCAATCTTTGTCTCTATCTCTCACTTTTAATCTTTCCTGTCATTTCTTCACTTCTGATGACTTCCGTCAGTGAGAAAAATGTAATCAATGTGAGAAGAATTAAGATGACACGGGATGGGAAAGAAATCAAAACCAAGCACCTGATACTCGCATACGGCTCAAGTGTCCTGCCCGAGTCAATCGAGGCCGGGTACATCAAGCTCGGTCTTAGGCCATACGTGCCAAATTGCCTCCGATGTTTCAAATGCCAATGTTTCGGCCACAGTTCACAGAGCTGCCAAGGCCGCCAAATGTGCGAAATGCAGTGCTCATGAACACTCGTCTGCAGCTTGCGAGAACTCTTTCCATTGTGTAAACTGTGATGGGGAGCATGCAGTGTGCCCGCTGTCGTGCCCATCCTGGAAAAAAGAAAAGTAAAAAAAAAGTACAAGAACACCTTTGCTGAGGCGATGCGTCGGGAGGCAGCGACACAACGGCTTCTGGTGGCTGTCCGACGCACAAGCAGTGAGTCGGCAGTTACGCTATCTGCCCCCGTGGCCATTGCAGCTAGCGCTGCTCTGCCACCCCAGCAGAAAGGGCCATCTTCCTCCGGGCAGGTGGCCTCGAAGGTCTCGTCCAACGTGCCGAGGCCTTCACATCAAACAAAGCGCTCGGAAGAGTGCGTGTCCAGCCCCTCGCAAGAGGCGATAGACACAACGACCGGCCAGACAGCGCCAAAGGAGCGGCAAGCCTCTCTCGACCACTCCAAAAAAGACAAAACCCACGTCATGGCACATCCAACGGGCCCGTGAACTAACCTTTCCTTTCCAGAACACAAGAGTATCAAACTCTGTCAAAATGGATACACAAATTATGATCAAAAATAACGTACAGCGCAAAGGACAAGGACAGTGATGACATGGAAAGGGCATATGACACGACTTGGAGATATGGGATTTCGCGAGACCTCTCAGAAATCGGTATTTGAGGGAATAAGCTTAATGTAATTGAAAGTTACTTATCAAATCGTACATTTTGTGTTAGGGTAGGCAATGCTCTATCCACGCAATTTACACAAGAAACGGGTGCCGCAAGGAGAGGTATTGTACCCTTTTTATAATCAAAATGAATTCCTTGCGCTTATCTATACCGCTGAGTATGTTTTATTCGGTATACGTAGATGACGTACAATTAGGTTTCAAGTCATGTAACCTTGCTATTTGTGAGTGACATGTCCAGCTTGGCTTGAACAAAGTGTGTAAATGGGCAGAGGAAAACGGCTTTAAACTGAATCCTGTTAAAAGCTTATGTGTCCTTTTTACACGAAAAAGAGGCTTGTTTCCAGAGTCCAGTGTTGAACTATATGGACAGCACGTACCAGTTGTCACACCACACAAATTTTTAGGAATCATATTAGATTCAAAACTGACCTTCATTCCACACTTTAGGCACCTAAAAGAGAAATGTCTAAAAACAATGAACCTTCTTAAACTTTTATCACATACAATATGGGGTAGCGACAGGAAGTGTCTGATGAACGTGTACAAAAGGCTTATGCGTACACGCTTAGACTATGGGGCCATAGTATATCAATCTGCCAGTCCAAGTGCCTTGAAGATGCTTGACCCTGTTCACCACTTAGGTATCCTCTTGGCGACGGGTGCCGTGAGGACAAGTCCTGTAGAGAGTCTACGTTGAAGCTAATGAGTAGTCACTTCATCTTCAGAGGTCGTACTCCAGTTTCATGTACTTTCTAAGAGTGTACACAAACCGCGACCATCCCTCTTATGGAAGCATAAACAACGTGACATCTGCAATGCTCTTAAATAATCGACTTGCAGCTAGAGAACCATTCTCTCTGTGCATTAGAAAGCCTGCCAAGGAAATGCAAGTTCCAATTCTTCAGCAAAACCTGATGGTCCCAGCTAAGCCATTGCCACTGTGGCAGTGGAAGCCCATAGAATGCAATACGTCATTCGTAGAGGTGACGAAACACGCCCCGGAGGCACATATTAGAATGCATTTCTTAGAACTTCAATCGAAGTACTCGTGCATAGAGTTTTACACTGACACTTCTAAGTCACATGCCGGCGTGTTTTATGCTGCAATCGGACCATCCTTCTCCGAATCTGATGCACTGCATCCGGAAACAAGCATATTCACCACGGCAGCTTATGCAATACTATCTGCTGTTAAACATATCAAAAAAGCAAAGCTGCACAAAGACACTATATACCCGGACTCTCTAAGTGTCGTAAAAGCGCTAATGTTCCTCCGCAATCATCGAAACCGTGTACTTACCGAGCTCTCTTCCGTTATTTGCACATTGTACGACTCAGCAGCAAGTCATTATATGCTGGGTACCTGGAAATAGGGTCATTGAGAGTAATATGCTGGCTGACCAAATTGCCACATCAATTGCATCACAAGATATCCATCCTACCACTGCTATACCTGCCTTAGATCTAAAGCCTTTCATCCGAAAGAAACTCTGAAGCCACTGGCAGCGCTTATGGGATGCTGAAACAAATAATAAGCTTCACTTAATTAAACCAAAACTAGGTTATTGGCCGTCCGCAACGAAAACACGACGAACAGATGTCCTATTCTGCCGTCTCAGAATAGGACACACATATGCCACACACAGTTTTCTGCTAACTGGAAATGAACCACCAACCTGCAGTAGGTGCGGTGAAAGGCTCACCATCCTCCTGGAGTGTCGGGAAGCCGAAACAGGGAGAAAGAAACACTTTCTGCTAGCATAACGGCAGCACATGCCCCTTCATCCTGTAATGTTTCTTGGTACAAAACCCTTGTTTAACGCCAGAGCCGTCTTAAGTTTCTTAAACGATGTTGTTTTACATGTTGTTATCCCTACGAATTTGTAGCGCATCCTCTCTCCAGAGGATGCCGCTATGATAATATTTTTGTACAGCACATGCCTTCAGGCCCTTCTGTTTCAAGGGCTCTCGTGAGGCAGTAGTGCATCTTGCAGACGTTTGGCTTCATGTATTTTTATATATCGTCATTCTATCACAATGTATCCTTTGTGCTCTTAGTACTCCTTATTAGTCATTGCCATAACTTTATTACTCATAGCTTTTACGCACTTTACAGAGATCGCTTTTAGGCCCCTTTCCAGCTGTGTCACACAAACCTCTCAGGATTAATCTACCAACTGCAACCTCGTTGCAACAACCCTCTGCAATTAATCTACCCACTGCAACCACTGGCGCTCTTTGGTCATAATTGGCCCTTGCGCCATAAAACAACAAATTCATTCATTGCTTTCCTTTTGTCTCGCACTGTCCTAAAGAGCAACATGTTAAGTAAGCTCCAACTTACCCAAAAATAATTTATCCTCGACAACTTGCATACGTTGCCAAAATAGGGCACCACAGATGCAGGAGCATATTATGGCGGCATTTTATTTTCCGAAGGGGTTTTTGCAAATGGTGAATTAAAGTTGAACTTATTACTGCGAAAGCCACCCATCATTCTGCTTTCACAGTTAGTGAAGTAGGCTATAGGCATTGTTCCCACTTCTCAGTGTTGCTAGCGTAGGGGCTCCTACTTTTGGGGGGGGGGGAATGCTGATAGAAAAATTCTGCTTACGAAATTTCTACATAACTTTGGAACTGCTGCAGGTATAACTACTTCCGAGAATGAGCATTTAATTGTGCCACAAATGACCCAGTTCCTTAGAAATCTGTTGTTGGTCCATTTTACGTCACACATGGAGCATTCCATTTTTTTCCCCTTTACAGTGACTCCTGTTACTCAGTTTTATGTTGCATGGAATACCAAGGGACTTTAAACGAGGCCAAGAATAAGTGCACGGTTTGAATGCATCTAGGATGACTAATGTCACATGACTCGGTAAACAAGCTTGCAGTTTTTGCTTTAAAGCAATGCTAAAGAGAAACACCCAATCATTTTAGAGGGATTAAGTATTCTCTCAGGACGCTTTCTGTGCTAAATTTTGTAATAAGAGCTTAATTATAAGGACAGAAAATGAAGGTGAAAATTGAATTTTTCAAATTTCGTGCCAGGATTTCACTGCCAGTATGTTAGTGGCACATTATGCATTCCAGAGCATTTTCTTGTAGTTTGGCTGTTGCGGTTCGGTTCACTCGCTTAAAACTTGCAAAGTTCAGTTTCTGGCTCACTTAGAATGCAATGTTGCCCACATTCGCCAAAGTGAAATTAATTAGACCCCTAGCAGGCTGTGTCAAAATTCAAGGCATCACAGCAAGCTAGTGCGGGAAGTTTATTGTGGTTTCACCGTCCATCTTTTATTCTGTCTTTTCTGGCATACGAAGCCTCCTCTGTTGATAGCTATTTTTTTTTTGTTATTGTGGTAGAGTAATTTACTAATGCAGCTCAAATAATTTTTCTGTGAAGTTTTGTCTGAATCATGTGGCATGAGATGACACTGCCCGAAGGTTATGTTCCATGTCAGTAGTTTGTGATATATAATCACCAGTACTGTCCTCAGGCGCTCAGAGATGTCACATCCCTTGCTCCTCATTGTAATCGTTCCCTGAAAATCCACAATAAGGATCTTGCTCAGTAGTAAGCTCATGAATCATACTGGAGGAGTGACAAACCGTTACAGCAGAGAAGCACCATATAACTCTAAATATTTGCATTTTAACATTTTTAATTCTAATATGCTCCCTTCTCCAAAACGTGTTGAATGTGTCGGGAATGTTTCAGCACTTGTTTTTACCTCAACAGTCGTGGAAAGACCAGTTCACCAGTCTGACTGCTGCATACTTGTACCTCGCTTGATCTCTGGAGTTGACTGCATGATTAGCATGATTATTTTTTACACAAGAATCGAGGTGGTTTTCAATGATGCTACCTTTCCCGAATACTCCATAATCACCAGTTTGTCGAAATAATTGGAACAAATGCAATCTTCGTTGAAACAACCTTGCTTTGCACAGCAAATCGAACAAGCCTTTTTCAGTGCAGTGGCAGGTATAGGATGTTGGTAGAAAATTGTTTCATCAAGATGTACTGCATCAGAAGGTATGTTTCTTGCTCATTCTATCCAACGTACAACGTACAAGGGTGGCCAGGGGCGGCCCGGGCCCCCTCTGAAATTAAGATGCATACCCCCTCATCCCCACCCACGCCACTACTTCTCACGCACATTTCTAAAGCGCCGCCAAATCAATGTTGAGACTTGACAGCTATTGGGCGGTCAACATTTTGCTGCCTTTTTCACTCCTTTTGGATGGCAGTAGTTATTGGCGTCTCCTAGGATGTGAAGGCCAGTTTCCTCATCAATTCGATGCCTGCGTGATTAACTCCAGATGCATTCAGTTGTCACCGTCTGTTCAGCAGTCACGCACATCGTTGTTGCTGCGTTAGTTCAACCTTCTTTGTTTAGACTGATCTAGGGACCAGGAAAGGGATTCAGTTCGTGGTCAGCTGGTCTGTATGCACGTGGAACGAGTTGCGGCCAGAGAAAATGCCAATTGCGTGTAACCTTTCTTTTTGTTTCATTTTTTCCTCAAGTGAAGGCTCGCCGTGACGCTGACAGATCCTCGGAACCATATACACGTGAGATGGGTTAGAAAAGGTGGAAAATATAATAATGCGAGACAGCGTCCATCATCAAATCCTGCAGTAACCCTTAAACTCATAGGCAATATGACTGTCACCCGTTAGCTCGTATGTTTTTTTCCTATTTGTACAGTTCTTTTCGTGCAAAATTGTCAACTGGAATCAAGAGTCGCAAGGATTCGAGAAATTAAGTGATCCACTAAGGGAGTGAGCCAACGCAACAGCCCAACAGGAAGGAAAAGCGAAAATTAACAAATTTAACCGTTCTTTAAGAAAATATTTATCGTTCAACATCTTTTTATTTAAAAAGGAAGTAGAGAAAACGCCGCCAAAAGTGGAGGACAATTTCGTGTGTTCTGAATGATGCTTCTGCAGTTATCAGTCGAGCCGCCTAACGTAGCCACTTTTCTGCTGTGCTTATGTAGGCGTTTTTCTAACCTTCCGAGGTGGGCACAGTATGTGTAGAATCGCAGCTTCCTGCGCCGTACGCGGTTGTACGCGACTGGTGGCCACGCATCGTTACGTAACTTCTCAAATAACAATACGAGTCGGTTGTGGCACTTAACTTGTTAGAGAACTAAACGAGGGATCCAAAAGAACTGCGATTGTTTCGAAAATATATATTTCTGTATAATTCTTCCAGAGCTAATTCGAAAAACGCTACTATAGTCGGATACATCTTAAGTCTGCAATGAAACCCCGCCCATGTCTTCATAACCACCAGCCACTGTTCCTCACGCGAGGCTGCAAATAATTCGTACTTCAAACTTTTTCTGTTACCCAAATAAGGCGGTAATTACAAAAGTATGATTATTAGCGCGTAATTTAAACCTTTTCCCTCGACTATTATAGTGGAATGGCGAATGCCTAATTCTTTATTGAACTGAAAAACCATGCTTTCTTCGCTACAACTTTTTGTTGTGAAGTTTCACTTCAGTTGGCAGTGAAGCATGAGTAAAACAGGTTCAGCAGTGAAATGAACTGCACCGGACTTTTGAAGAGCGATATGCTCAGACTCCATACATTTTGTCCATGTCTGTTGCACACCTCATTGCTTCCACCGATGAAAAGACTCTTCAAGAACAGCAGACGCTCCAGAGGTATCAAGTACGACGCCATTTTGAAAAGGCCGCATGACGATTTTGTTTGCTTCTGTGATTGGCTGGCGGAGTAACACAACTCCGCGCGGTCCGTCTGCCTTTGTTGCCTACTGCAGATTATTTAGGTTCTATTCCGCGAAAGTAATCTTTATTTTACACTTTCGCTTCTTTACTTGTTTCTGGCAGTGTTCTTCTTGCGCTTCTTTCCTGCGCCAGTTCATTTGATGTGGTTCTTCGTTTGCCAAGTAAAGGAGAGGTGTATCGCACAGGCGTACCTGTAAAATTCACCTTATTTCATTTCTCTTTTGTGGGTTTACGCGTTGTTATGGCGAATGGTGGGCATTATTCACATTTGTACTAGTAAAAGTACCTCCCCTCATTTGCATAGCAAAGTTACCTTAGGTTGCCCCCCCCCATAAAAAAAAAAAATCCTGGGTACGTGCCTGCCAACGTAGCATCATCATCTGGTCTTTATGTTCCTTTCAGTTCTATTCACAGTGCCTACACACGAAAGATATAAGGGACAGGCAGATGTGGTGTTCACAGTGCGCACATATAGAGGAAATAACAATCAGACTGAGATTGAAAGAGCACAGCGCTCTTTCACTTTCATCGTGAGCGCCATCAAAACAAACTCTTGCCAACTTTTCCAAGCTTCAACCATTGTGATTGGTGTTTTCCATCTACAAAATGCCCATATGCAAGTCGTAGCACTGGTTATTTTTGTATGTATGGAAAAGCCTTATGCAATTCCAGAATAATTTCGCTTGTTCAAAACATGGTACGGAACTTGCCACTGTTTGTTTTAAAGGCTGAACTGGGTAGGAAACTATTGTGGTATTCTTTATGCTGTCCGGGTGCGTTAAGCTTGCGCAGATGCTTAAAGCTTGTACTATGTTGATGAAAATTAGATTGAAGCGATAGAAGGATGGTTGTCGATGTGTAATTATGGCCTTCGGGTAGACGCGCCGAGTTATGCTTTTGGGGACACTTATTAGTTAACCTCATCAGGTAATACCATTAGCCTTATGGGTGCTATGATGTTGCAGTGCCTGCAGGATGGCCAGCATTGCAATACACGTTAAAATTATTGTACAAGTCATGCAATGGTATCGGGATCGGCCCACCAAGTGACAGCCTTTGATTACACTACACTTGGGATCAGCCCAGTTTACTCAACCAGAGAGCCATCCGTGCACAAGGGGAGGGGCATGGCAAAAAGAAGGCTTTTGATTAATCTTTCTCACAAGGATAGCTCATGTATATAATCTTTCTTAACTTGGATGCTTTGTTGCTCAAAGTGACGTTAGTTATGGGCACAATGTCTGCATTTTGTTCCTATTTATGTTTCACAAAAGTTGCTTTGTTCAGTGTCATTTTTTATATTGTCTCTCTTGTCACACTAAGCTCACTTGTTTTATAGCTGCTATGGGATGGCTGGACCTGGAGAAGTGTAAGCAGGGCATGCTACATTGCTGATCTGCGCCGATCTCGACATCCAAGTTGGTCCCGCGACAGTTGGGCACCACTGTGCTTTGCTTCATTGACAAGGTGATATGATATGGTGAGCTTGTACCTCAATATCGGTATCGAAGAATATGTTAAGAAAAAAAAAAACAAGGGTTGGCCTTTAAGATGAATACACTCACATTCTTTCTTGAAGGCCCTCTTTTGACACTGCTCTGCATGGACATACTTTGAGAGGATGCTAACACTCCTTTATTGCAAACTGCCATGGAGCTAGTTTATGCGTTAAAGTAGCACTATTTCACGCACAAAAAAAAAAGCCTTATTTAGCACACAATTGACAAGGAAGGAAAGGAGGCAACAGGACGGACCACTACTAACAGTTCAGTTGTATTACTCGCAGGGTGATATCGTGCGAAAGGTGAAAGGGGCAGAATAGATAAATCTGAATACATGCTGCTCGCACAAAAACCAAAAGGACACATGGCGTGGCTAGTGTGACACCCGTTTTACAGTGATAATAAGCAGTCTCACATTCTAGCGGTCCTCTGCGTGGGGAGCTAGTGTTAGGTTCCCCGTCATGCATACAAGAAAAGCCTCAGATATCTCTCCGCTGTATTTGTCTTTATATTTTGCCACAATCAAGCAGCTTTCAAACACAAGTGTATGTGCATCGAGAGCAGTGCAATTCCACTGCTAGCTGACCCACGCATCAAGTTTGCTTGCTCATGCAGCCAGTCATTGATACATTGGCCGGTTTAGCTGGTGTAGCATCTACTGCACGAAATGGTATGTGATAGACACTGCACCTGTGTTCTGTACGTGCTTTGTTGCATGCTTTTTTTTCACACATAGCGATGCCGGCCTTGTTCATTATTCACATGCCTACACTACAAACCAAGCATTATCTTTGCTTAAAAAGAATTGTAGGAAAGCCACCATGAGGTGACTCAGCACGAAGCAAAGTTGATTCGTTGGTTTTGGTTCATTGGTTCGACGGGTTTTGGAGCCCTTGCGGCTTCCTTGTTCATACCAAGGCAGACAAGCTTGTAGGCTGTGCTTCTGCAATTTGTACAGCACACTGACACAGGTGCGGGCCTCGTCTTCGGAAGAGGGCTGACTGACATCGCGTTCCACGGCACAGATGACTTGTGCTGGACGAGGCACCACTGTTGATCTTCGTTCCCTTGTGCAAAACAGCAGTCTTAGGCTTAGAGTAGTTGTAGGAAGACAAGGTAAACATAACTTTCATGGCTTCAGTGGGATCATTTCCCCTGGGGCATCTAGCTTTTTTTTTTTTTTTTTGCAACTGTGCAGAGGTGCTTCTCTAGAGTCGACGTGAAGTTGGCATAGAGTTGTGCATTCGGGAACTCCTGAACAATGATCTGCTTTAGTTAGTGCTTTGTGAAGAATGCACCATCCTCCAAGCCACTGATTTTATGTGGCATGCTTGTACTCGTGCTCTCAGTAATTTCTTGGCTTGCCGAATTATCTTGCGGCCCCAAGCTGTTGTCTTCATGTGCCGACTTTTCACTTCGCAAGTGTTGTTGAAGGGCAGGTGGTTTTACAGGTGGCTATTCTAGATATTAGTGAAACGAACTGGCCAATTTGCTTACGTCTTGTCCATAGTTTTGTAGGAGTTAGTCAAAGATAAAAGAATATTCATCTCGCTGGTAACATGATGATAGTCACTTGGTCAATTACCACAACTTTATCATCATGTTACTAGACTCGATGAATTTTAGTCAAACCTTTGACAATATCTCCTACAGAATGTGTAAATAAGATGTGCTAAGCGAGGCCCACTGGTTTGTCTTAGTCGCGTCCGGAATAGCCACCTGTATGTGCCACCTTTCCTTGAACCAGACTAGCAAAGCAAAGAACTTTGTACCCAAAAGTCTGTGCTTGAATACGTCGGTAGTGTCAGTGTGCGGCCTCAAGATAGTTCGGCCAGCCAGGAAGAAATTACTAGAGTCAGGAGTTCAAGAATGCTGACAAAAAATGGGGGCTTGAAAACTGTCGCATTCTTCACAGGGCGTCAACTAGACCAGGACATTGTTCACGTCTTTCAGGTGATACAGCTCCATATCAACTTCACGGCAACGCTAAGGGACCACCTGTACGAACAGTCGCAAGCAAGCTTGATGTATTAAAATCCAAAGAAGCCATTCAAACCAAGAAGTTATCTCCAGCTTGTATTGTGAAAGCCCACTGAATCTGAAACTGCCATTTGGTGCAAAGGTGTGAATTTAACGCTCCAGAATGCTTCACCCGATCCTGGCAAAAGTAACCTCCGCCGTAGAATAAGCCGGCAGTCAGCTCCGCGTATTTAGAATATCCAGAAAGTACAACGCATGGCAACCGCAGCACCATGCTATTGGCTTACGCGCCTGCGGGACGCCGTGATGTCACTCCTAGCAACGGCGCCAAGCGATAACTCTCGTTCCCGGTGCTCTCCTGCTGACTAGACCTGACTGGACTACACCGTGTTCCAGACGTCGCAGGTTCGCGTGCCTCTAATCGTCGTACAAAAATCCCTCACATAACCTGATCCTAGATGCCTAGGGAGAGGATCGTTTAGTGATTTTTTAGAAGGCATGATGGTGGCGCCGGGCGACGCCGTGGCGTGTTCGTTCTCTGGCTCGCGCGGACGGCGCGTTGTTCAACGTTGCTTATGTGATCGTGCTTGCGTTGCTTGTGTGTTGGTGGTAGGTTCTGTGTTACATGGCGGAATGCCGCGAGTAGTGGTGGTGCGGCAGTGCGACTTTTGCCTCGGTGACCTCTGGCAGTACAGAATCTGCGTTGTGTGACCCGTGCTTCGTTGACAATTGAAATGTCGAACTGGCCTAGCGCCTCCGCAGCGAAGTTCTACGAACCGCGATGTAACGTCGCCGTGTCCGACTTTGCTTAACGGACATCGAGGAATGTGCTGCTCGCTACAAGTCATGTAAATGCGACTGCGTCGACCGCCCATGCACTGTTCAACGCTGAACGTGTGTTAGGTGTGCTGTGCTTGAAACGAGTGGTGCAGCCGTGCAGCGGGGGGTGGTGGAAGAGCAGAGTGGCTTAGGGGTCTCCATTTTCACGTTCACAGATATGTGCTCCCGTTTTGGTCTCATTAGCGGCTGTTGCGGGATTGTGGTGTGCTCCTTGCCTAGTATGAAGTTTACGATGCTAACACACAGCATGTTCACGTTTTTCCGTGCTATATGTCATTTGCATGACGACCGAGTTGAAAATAAGGCATATGTCTGTGTTTGCATTTGTGTGTTGTAAATTACTTCCTATTGTGGAAGTTCTGGCAGTCTTATTACGCAAGGAGTACGAACGTAAACATATAAACATATTTCTGTGTGTCTGAAATTTTGAATTTCACATAATAGCCTTTACGACTGATAAGCAGGCTACACAGCCTTTGTGAATCAGCTACCTTTTGTTGCGACCCTCTTCCATGTGGTAGACTGATGCATGGTGCACGTTTATTTCTGTACTGTTGTACTGTTGTAAAAATCATTTGTTTATTCACCCAATACAAATGTACTGTTTCTTCGCCGCAGTACATTTTAGTTACGCGCTGAAGGATACTAAAAGTGGGAGGGGACCGCTATCACTCAGCATAGTATGTCCACTCAGGCGACCTGAGAGGCGGCCGTTGCGCGAGTGTATAATTAAAGAACTCTTTTTATGTCCAGTGTCAGTGGCCCTTTTCCACTTTTAGTATACTTCACCGCAGTACATAAGTGTATTGCGAAAAAGGTAATCTTAAAAAGCTCAATTATGCAACGTTTCTTTCCTAGCTTGCTACACCGCAATACAGGGGTGTAGCATCGTGCAGTAAATCATACTAAGAGTGGAAAGGGCACATAGGTTTACTCATTATTTTTAATTGTGATATAATTTGCAAGTGCATCTGTGCTCTTGGTAAGCTTTATTGACAATTCTTTGTACATTACAAATTCATATTGCCGGGAAGCTTACTAAGGCACATTCGCCATTTTGTAATGCATTATTCACCTTCAATGCTGGAGCACAATGCGGATTCATGCCTATGCTTCTGGCTGGACTGCACGTGCTCTTTGAGAATTGATTCGTTGTTCATAAGTGCACTGGTACTTACTCTAAACTGGAGGGCTGAAGTTGATACGGAAGCACAATTTTTATTAAGGGGACAAGATGTTGCCAAGGTGGTTGTAGCACAGTTTTTTTTTCTTCCAGGTACCTTTTCTACTAGAAGCTTCCATTGCAGTGTTTCGAGTCTCTTTGAGCCAGCACATAGTGTATATAAAAATCGGACACCGATTGGGAATGTCACTTATGCTCTCTGCAGTAAGCTGCGCACAGGATAAGTTCGTGCCTATCTATAGAAAAAAATGTAGCATGACCAGACAAAATAAAAGGGGGTGGGCTGCAGCAATACTAAGTGTTAAATGGTGCCTTATCCTTTCCGTTGAATTTTCTGTTTTGTGCTTTTTATTATGGATCCTCCACAGTAACCATTAGAGTGCCAAACGTGAGCTTGTTGGTCTCGGATCTCATGGTTGTTACTAACAAAACAGTGTGATAAACAAACAAGGGCTTAGAGGCATCCAGTCATCTTGCTTATCTCATGGTGTTGCTACATGAGCACCGTGAGCCTCCAGACCAACTAGGAAGGGAAATTTGTTGCGATCATGTCAGAACTGTATTGAAACCAAACGAACAGTGCTCTCAATGACAACTTTTGGACAGTAGAATGCTTGCACCCAGCAAAGTCTAAGAAGGAAGCATTCAGGATGTGCAAGTGGGCTTTTTGAAGCTGGCATCATTGCTGGAGGGGCTTTGCCTGCTGCTCTCTTTATGGATACACAAAGATGATTTCCTCTTTGAGAGGGATTGTTTCAGATGTCGTTACATGGCAACAATGCTGGGTGTATAGTAGCAGAGAAGCTTGTCTTGGCCCACTGTCAATAATATGTTCCGTTTCCAGTGCCCCTGTGGAAGTGCCTACTTTTTGGACACAAAGTGCTCTCCATGCATGCATGCATTTTTATCTTGTAAAGATGTCTATTACCCTTTGCCTCAAGCTGGTCCTTGTTGATGTCACCCAAGAAGGCATTGCGGAGTATGGCGATGCGGACTTACAAATCAGTGTTGATGCCAGTGAAACCAGATTAATGGAGCTGCCGTTTATTTCTGTCCACTCCATCTTCATCCAGTTACACTGAGCAGTTCTTTGTCCAAACAGAAGGCATATGTACTTAGCCATGCATAGCCTGCGCACTAAGACTTGTTGGCGTGCCTGAGAACCTTAGCAGTGTCTATATGCAAAAACATTCTGATGTGTTCATCACTTCCTTCTCTTTATCACACTTTGCTTGATGAAGCCAGCAACTTGGTCAATTACATGTTCAACAGGCTTCCCATTAGTTTTCCCAGTGTCTCCTTTACCAGGGTGCTGCTCATAGATATCTGTTTTGTTGACCTTGCACTGCACTTAAACCATGGCCACACCTGCTGAACCTATAGTATGCGATCAGAAAAGTGCTATACATCACGTTGCTCCAAACTCATGACATGTGCTACAAGGCCTTGAGGAACACCCTCATTAATTTCCGTCCTCATCATACTGTATGAAGCTTTGCATGACAAGTGCGACAATTAACATCTGCTGGTTTTTCAGTGCTATTCCTGTCCAGCTTGCTGAAAGCTATCCCGAATGTTTCAAAAGCAGGACTGCTGCCGGACAAGAATTGCATAAAGCAAGGGTAGCTGTAACCATATATGTCACACAAAATGAAGAAGGCCACTGAGTGTACAGGCAGTTTAATTCTTATCCGACAAGCTTGGTTCTCCCTTTGCAAGTGAGTAAACCTAACTTGCCCCAAACACATGGCCTGTGACAAACTATGTGGCAGATGCTGTGTCCCCTGCAAAGCCGAAGATGTGTACAACATCCTGACACCCGAAGTGGCTTCTGCACTGGGCAAACAGGCTACTATAAGAACGACCGCCTCTACTAATATGCTAATAACGGGAAAACGGGCAGAAATTTGGCTATTCATTGGGCCCAACTGCAGGTGCAAGCCACTCTTCCACCAGATGTGTGTTGTTCACAGGAATTGGAGCTATACAAATGCAGACAAAAACAATGATGTTTGAAAGTAGTAGAGTTGAACTATATTCTGCACAAACAGTGCTACTTGCAGCGCTGGTACCTTGTAGCTACAATTCATGGCTGTCCCACCATGCAAAGGCACTATTCTTGAATTATTAACTTCTATTTATATTTATGGTGGCCATATATTGCAAGTACATATCCACATTGTGTGCAATATGGTTAAATGATGTCAACTATGATAGCCATTCCTAATCTGAGATGCAACAAAAGAACTAATATAGGCAACAAATTGTAATTCAAAAAGACAACCCTTGCACAGGATAAGTGACAGACTTCCTTTTATTGAACAAAAGTCACATGTGTCACACGCCAGCAGCAGTGGGTAGCAAACTTGCAAGCTTGGGTGACAGAGGCAAAACTTAGCAAAATGCTACACTCATACTCAAATGTAAAACGGCCTATGACACAAAAAAACGACATTATATTGTACTGAATGAAAGGGCAAGACTCCATCCAAGAACACATTATGGCACCACATAATTGACATGGTGTAAAAGATGTTAACACGCCCTCCCCATAAAAAAAGAAACACTGAAAACATGCCTTAAAAGGCAATGTGCAGCGTCTGAAAGCAAGAAAAAATGACCCAAAAAAGGTTTCGCTAAGTCTTTCAATGATTAAAATTGTCAAACTGTCTTGTCACTTCTTAATGGATCTGCGTAGTGTACTAGGGTGTTCTGATAATGAAGTTTCAGCAAGTGTTTTGGAAAGCAGTGTTCCCAGTCTGTGTCCAATATTTCGAATTTAAAGAGGGGCAGGCTGCCTTGCAAAGATGTACATTGTAGTTTATAAAACAGAAAAAGGCAAGCAATATTGCTGTGCTTTAGAAATTCACTTAAAGCAGTGCTCTTAAATTAAAGTATTAGCTTGCACAATGCCATTATAACAGCTTTCCACCTCTAACATTTTTTTATCTCAGTTGCAAAAAGATGGGAATTTCTTTTTGAACATAACTTTTTAAACTATATTTAACAGGTGAACTAAATACATCGTAAAAGTGGCATTTCGCATCTGCAACAACTTCAATGTACTTGAAATTCAGCATATTGGGACATGGAGGAAGCCATAACAATGCAATAACGGCCTGAGATAGTTCTCTGCAATTAGGTGAAGAAATTGGCACATATCTGCAACATTTATTGATATCTAGCGTGAACTTTAACGGGACTGTTTATAACGTTTTGTGCCAGCGCACATACGTTAAAACACTATTCAGTGCTTTCACGCCGTGTCCATGTATGCCGAATTGCATTAATAGGACGTGAGCGGCACAGTAATCGCAAGGGCGTTTTGTTTTCTCTTGAGGGCATCGCGCTGCGTATCATTAGTAGTAGTGGTGGAATACGACCCCATCTCACAGGTTCCGATCTTGTCGGCATGGGTTTCGCCCAGCGATCCTCGCAGCGTAAACTGTCGCACCGGCGTAGATCCCGATTCCTATCAATCGGCAGGGCGGAGAGGGCGCTTCGATGGATGGGACGGAAAGTGGCGTCACCCTTGGCTCGCGATCGCGCCAGCACATTGTTACGCCAGATTCACGTAGCCGCGTCTGCGTACTAGCCACGACAAAACGTTGGCCACGGCGTTGGCCACGACCCACAACAAGCTACGCAAAACCGCTGGTGATAAGAGTACGTTGTTAGGCATGACGCCACAGCGCGTCCCCGCAGCTGGCAGCATAAAGCGTGGCGCTGCGGTTGCCATGCGTTGTCCCTTCTGGATGTTCCAAATACGCGTCGGCTCCTTCTGAAGGAAAAAAGAAGGCCCACGCGCTTACCTGCCATAGTGTATGTAACCCAGGAATCTGTCTCTGCTCCGGAATCTGAGTTTTTTTCGCCTTGACTTGGTCAGTGACCACAATTTCATTCTTATGAAACAATACATTAACAGGTTCAAACTCGGGTTAACGTTTTAATCTGCATGATTTTGCAGCCATAAACTGATGAAAGGAGACCCACAGTGACTAGTGAACCTGTGCATGGGTCTGCGTCATCAAGAAGTCTGAAACCCACTTGCATAGGCTAGAAGAAGAAGAATAGAATTTATTGATAGGAAAGACAGAGAGGTCGACCTGAGCTAGTGCGCTCTAGTCTGCTACTCTGTACTGGGGAAGAGGGAAGGGGAGTGAAATCAACAGCACAAGTGTGCCTTGTGATCATTAGCCTATGCAAAAACTTTCACGTTTTTGCATAGGCTAATGATCACAAGGCACACTTGTGCTGTTGCTTGATACGATACCATGCTCTTCTTCAAGGAATGGCGTCAATTGTTTTAGCTGCATTCAACACCACGGATGTACACTGCCCCTATAGTTTTGGTTAAAAGTAAAGAAGGTAAGGCAGAATACGCCATTTAAAACTAGCGGGAGTAATCTTGACCTTAGTGGATTGTTGCTCAAAACATCTCACAATTTCTTGTTATGAAATTATTTTAAATTTAGCTGCTGTCGTTTTATTTTCTAGAAACATTTTGTCTTATGAATATAGTGTATGTATTAAACAAATTTCAATCCTTGAGTTTTACATGCTAAAGTTACAATATGATTACGAGGCATGCTGTAGTGTGGACTCGGTATTATACATTAAACGCATGTTAACTCAAACTCTGATATCTCGAGATATCAGTCAAGTCAAATTTTTTTCCTGGCGCAGTGTTAACTCAATGCGTATTTAACTTCTTATGCCGAAGTGCTTTGGCACTGTGCTCCCGATGTCTCAAAATCTTGACTGCGAAAACGTAGGGAAGACGTCATCACACAAAAGTTTCCATACTTTGTGCGCAACTGCGATATTGCCAAAAAGTGGCAAGATTGTAAGTTTGTAGCAAATTCCACTTCATTCTACCTACTGCTCACGTCCGGCTGCGATCTCATTGACAATCTTGGCGGAGCGTTCTTCTGACCCCTTAAAAAGGGCAATGAGCTCAAGAAGGCACCAGTGACCTCCACAACATGCATGCTCACAAATGCGCAGCGAGTTGTCGGCTCGCTGTGCTCTGTACAGACCGGCATGCTGCGCCATAAATGCGCTGGCCGCCAATTTCTCCATTTAATTTCCTTGTGCAGTGTCTTCTGCTCGGCACATGGCTTCCTTCGACCCCCGGCGCTTTGGCGACTGCGCGGTTGCCGCTGGACCTGAAGTTCTCGGCGCCGATGGTGGATGAGTGGTGCCTTCGGTATCGATGAAATCCGGGCACCATCTACAGTTTTTCTTCGGGCGAACCAGCGGCGTCGACAACGACAGCACCATTACCGGCCTACTCAAGCGACTGGCATCACCACGCTGCCTTCAGTGGGCGTGAGAGAGCGGCAGACATGCGTTGGCTGTTAATTCCTCCTTTCAGTATCCTTGTGCAGGTTGGTGAAGCGGCATCCCTTTATGCTAAGCGTTCTAGCAATGCATGCTTGCTGTTCCACCCGTGCCCAAGTGTTCTTTATGCCACGTTACAACAGTGCGTTTTTGTGTTTAAACAGTTACGGATGTGTGGTGACATTGAGTTAAACCCTGGGCCTGATGAAAAAGTGCTTGCTGCCGTAGCCGCGCTTTCATCAAAATTTGAATCCCGTCATGCAGAGGTAATGCACGCATTTAGCGACATTATACGAAGAAACACTTGCTCAAAAGGTTTCAGGCCTATCAACCAGACTACAAACTCTCGAGACAATTGTTGAATCTCTTGAGAGGGTGCGCAGCCCTCGGGAGATATTAGTAGCATGGTTTCTTCGGCTGTTAAATGTGAGAGCGCCGAGCTCAAATCAAGGTTAGGTAATCTTGAAGATCAGTCACGGAGGGACGACCTGGTCTTTTATGGAATCCCTGACGAGCCGTCCGAGACCTGGGAGGAGTCGGAAGCTCGCATTTGCGACCTTGTTTCACGCCATCTTCAGTTAAACATTTCTGGCCATAATATTTCTAGAGCCCACCGACTGGGACAGCTTGTGGCTTCCAAGCCTCATCAGGTTTCCTTCATATAAAACACGAGAATCCATTTTATCGCAGAGAAAAAAAAACTGAAAGAATGAATGTGTTTCTATGAGTGAAGACATCTGCCGAGAAACACGGCAATCGCAGAAAAAGTTAATTGCGTCTGGCAAGGCTGCAGGTCAATATTTTTCTTCACGCTCGAATAAGCTTTTAATGAATAAAAAGACTTACATCTATTGTGCAGCTACTGATACGTTGTGCGAACTTGAGACAGTTCGAGAGCCGCATGCGCCCCAAGGAACTGTAGCCCCAAACCCACCAACACCGCCTCAGTAGCTATATTCAGCTTGACCCCCTTGCAGCAATCTATCAGTACTTTTTACAAACACACGACGTAGTATCTTCAACCAGCGTGCTTAGCTTTCTTCTATCATTGATTATTGCCGGGCAGATATTATCATTCTCACTGAGACGTGGTTGTCAGCAAAAGTAAATAACAATGAAATATTCGATTGTGGAAAAGCATACATTTATTGGTACGCTCAGGCGGAGGCGTTCTAATTGGCATTGCCGATGTACTCAACTCTTCAGTTATTAGTGTTGCGTCTTCTTTGGAACTGATTTGTGTACGCGTAAATTTTTCCTCTCGTGACTTCATTTTTTACGCATGCTATTGGTTGCCTATTGCCTCATCCTCTTTTTGGTCCGATCTTCACTATATCCTCAACAAATTATTTGTAAGATATCCGAATTCACCTTTCTTCCTTCTGGGCGATTTCAACTTCCCAAACATAAAATGGCAATCCCAACTTGTTTCTTTAGAGCACAATTCGTCTGAGTGTACTGAATTCATAAACCTATGTTCGGATTTCAGCCTCACTCAGCTCGTCTACCAACCAACACGCATTACTCCTAATTGCTCTAACACCCTAGATTCGATCCTCACTTCCTCACCTGACCTTGTTTCTGCAGTTAGTTATCAGCCAGGAATAAGGGATCACTTAGTGTTCCATTTTGATATCCAAGGTCGTGTTTGTATAAAAAAAGTATAAAGCGTATCCGTGATTTTTCTGGAGCCGATGCTCAGGCTATGACAGTAGAAATGGAAAGCTTTGTTGATGAATTTATTGGTGAGTTTGATCAGCGCTCGGTCATTGAAAACTGGTATAAAATCAAATTACTGTACCATATTAATCGTTATGTACCCAAAATAATTGGTAAATCTGACCAACGTTCCCCGTCGTTCAATACAACATTATGCCGCCTACGCAACAAAAGAAGTGCTTATTTCGACGTGCGAAACATTCGAACCTTGCAATACGTTGGTCAGATTATCAAGCCGCTAACGCTGCTTATAGTCGGGCGATTGCTGAGGCAAAACAAGTTTTCTTTACTGTTGCGCTTCCTTCGCACTTGTGCAGTAACCCTCGTAAATTTTGGAGCGTTGTTGGTGGCAAAACTAACAGGCAAATACATTTAGAACATTCCGACATCGCTGTTCCTGCCGATGAATGCTGCATTGTGCTGAATAATGCTTTCACATCAGTTTTTCATAAAGTGTCACCTGTTTATAACCCTTTGATTGCGGTTTGGAATTTCCCACCTATGGATCCCAGTGTAATAGATTGGGGCGGTGTAACAAATCTAATTAGCGGCTTAAAATATCTTCGTCTGCAAGAGCCGATGAAATCACATAGAAAATTCTAAAATGTTCTGCCGTGTATTCTTTTATTCTCTCTAGAATTTTTTAACAGTTTTTACGGTGCTCAATTCTGCCAGACGATTGGAAAGATGGGAAGGTGGTTCCTGTTCACAAGTCAGGTACTACTACACATTCACTTAAGAACTATTGCCCTATCTCGTTAACCAGTATTTCTTGCAAAATTCTGGTACATATCATATATTCACACCTAGTTAATTTCCTAGAAACAGATTAATTTTTTAACCCTTGTCAGCACTGATTTAGAAGCACTTTTCATGTGAAACTCAGCTATTATCATTTACCAATGACCTGTTCTTTAATGCTGGCCTAGGTTTTGATGCTGACTGCATTTTCCTGGATTTTGCCTAGGCATTTGATACGGTCCCACATAATTTGTTGATACTTAAGCTCAGCAAACTTAATATTGATCCTAACGTCTTATCTTGAATTAGAGACTTCCTGACTAACAGAACACAGTGTGTAACAGCTAATCATTACTCTTCTTCCTCTGCTGTTACGTCGGGAGTGCCGCAAGGATTGGTGCTGGTTCCATTGCTTTTCCTCGTCTATATTAACGACCTCCCTGACCGCATTACTTCTTCCTCTATTAAGCTCTTCGCTGACGACTGCGTACTTTCCATAAAATTACTAATCCAGATGATGCATGCAAACAGCAAAACAATCTGAATAATGTGTCACTCTGGTGCAGTAAATGGCCAACGCAACATAACGTAACGAAATGTAAAGTTACGCGAATTTCCCGCCATTCAAAATGCAGTGACACGCGCCTATACTTTCTTAACAGTAATCAGCTAAGGCCTGTTGACTCATGCAAGTATCTTGGCCTTCATATCACAAATAACCTCTCATGGCACACCCACATTGAGTACGTCTGTAATAATGCTAACCGCATGCTTGGATACCTGCGTCGTAATTTTGCATCTGCGCCTTCATCCCTTAAAGTAATTATTTACTGAACATTGGTGTGATCAAAGCTCAAATACGCATGCGCCATATGGGATCCCACGCAAACCACTCTAACCTTAGCCCTCGAATCAATCCAAGACCGTGCAGCTAGATTTATTTTATCAAATTACTCGCGTCATTCCAGCGTTACATCAATGAAAAATACCCTAAACTTACCCGATCTTTCATCTCGTAGAAAATGTGCTCGCTTATCGCTATTTCAGAAAATTTTCCACTTCAACCCTCCATTAAAATAGCAGCTTCTCGCGCAGCCGTTTTGCATTTCATCTCGGTCAGATCATTGCCTTAAAGTAGGCGTGCCGTCAGGTAAGACTAATCTTTACAGTGCTTCTTTCATTCCCCAAACAAGCACGGAATGGAACCATCTTCCCACTGCCATCGTTGCCATCACGGACACTGCCAAGTTCAACAACGCCATTCAACATGCCTTTGCTTCAATTTAATGTTAGTTGCACAAATTGTTTATGTTTCCCCCACTCCTTTCTGTAGTGCCTCAGGGCCCCGAAAGTAAATAAATAAATAATGTTTTTTTTTGCTATAGGTATTTTCTTTATTAACAAGTTCAGGGCTGCAGTTTTCTTACCATGCCTTTTCTGATGCCGTTTCTAATTACACTTCGTCAGTGGTCATAGTGATCTCCACCCGCGTTATCAGTACGGGATAAGCCAGTCAAAAACGGTGGAAGAAACAGTGGCACATAATCAAGCAGAAAGCATGGCTACAACATCTCGGCCCTTGGGCAGTACTGCCGGTTGATTTCTTTTTTGTTGTACGAGTAGTTTCGCGATATAGTGTGTGACTAGGCTTTGGACGCGTCAATGCCTATGTGCAACAGTGTTTGCTACGATTTGTGCAAGAATCGCTGTTGCTCGTAGATGCCCACCATGTCGGGTGCCAAATAGTACAATACCTTGCAAAAGTGATCTACCAAAACTGCTTCTGCTATATTTAGCTTTTGCAAGAAATTTAGCAGCTGCTGCCACCTACCTTGAAAGGCTTTATATGGTCTTTGCATGGCCAGGGCCTTCTACTTTTGTGAGTTTGCTTATCTTGAAATTTCTTCCGGTTTTTATAACTTTGTGATAGGAGTTTGGACTATTTGAATGGCGCAGCCGAATGTGCATGACTGCTGTGGGGCGGCGAAGGACGAAAAGAAAGGGAAGGGCCGGCGTCTGGGCTGCGGTGGCAGCCACGCGAACTGCCTGAGCTGCCTCGGCGGGCCTTCGGTGCCGAACGAGCCGAGCATTTCGTCTACCCAAGGCTGCTGTTCCTGGGTGTGCTGGCAGAACAGGCCGGGCTGTCCTTGGGCTTCAACTGGCCTGCTCCACTGCTGGGCAAGCATCCGACGCCTGCGTGTTCCAGTGTAGCCAAGCCTTCTCAACAGACTACCCTGTGGTGAGTAGACATCCCGACCCAGCTGTCACGCGAGTGGCTCGTCATGTGCCGGGCATCCACCCCGGCCTCCAGCCCTTGCGCCACATGCTGCTCCAGATTCATCGTTGCGTCTCTTGGTGCCGTGAGTGTGTAATACCGACCCGCAATTACTCGCCGTGGTTGCTCAGTGGCTATGGTGTTAGGCTGCTGAGCACGAGGTCGCAGGTACCCAACCCATAACAACTTTTTAACCTTTAAACAAGCCAAAGCGAAAGCTCGATACATTCGGAGACAGGCAGAAAAATCTTCCTGGCAAAAATATGTATCAACAATTAATAGCACCGTCACATCCAAAAGGATGTGGGAACAGGTCAGGAAGTTTAAGGGGGACTACACACCATACACGATACCAATACTCACACCTTCAGGCACTCAGACAACACTACAAGAACAAGCGAATATACTTGGGGAACACTTCTATAACGTCTCTAGCTCGGCTAATTATACAAACAGGTTCTTAAATTACAAACTATCTGCAGAAAAACAGAAACTACCAACTACTTGTACGTCAAGCGACGAATACAACGCTCCATTTACGTTACAAGAGCTTAACAGGGTTCTCTGTGCTGGCAAAAAAACTGCAGTAGGTCCTGACCGCATCCATTATTCTATGCTCGCACACTTGTCCCAAGCATCCGTAGGTGCTCTCCTTAATTTTTTTAACAAAATATTTGAATCCGGAAGCATGCCAAAATGTTGGAAAAATGCAATAGTTGTGCCTTTTTTAAAAACAGGAAAATCCCCCACATCCCCAAGCAGCTTTCGACCCATTGCCCTGACAAGTTGTTTGGCAAAATCGTACGAGAGTGTCGTAAATGCGAGGTTAACATTCACGCTTGATAAACGGAACTCCATCGATTTTCACCAGTGTGGCTATAAGAAAGGGTGTTCAACGACAGACCACCTCGTCCGACTTGAACACGAAATACGTGAAGCATTTTTACACAAACAGCACTGCCTGGCGGTGTTCTTCGACCTAGAGAAAGCGTACGACACCACGTGGAGATTTGGAATCTTACGTGACCTCGCCGCGTTAGGAATCCGTGGCAAAATGCTAAACTGTCTGGCTGATTTTATGTCCAACAGAACATTCCAAATCCGTCTAGGCACTGTGCTCTCGCGCACATTTATTCAAGAAAACGGCGTGCCACAAGGTTGCGTACTTAGCACAACACTTTTTATAATAAAAATGAACTCTGTCAACAAAGTAATTCCCACCTCTGTTATGCACTCCATATATGTCGATGATCTGGAAATAGCGTGCCGCAGCTCTAACTTACGAACATGTGAAAGGCAACTCCAGATAACAATAAATAAACTAATGGAGTGGGCTGAGAAAAATGGCTTCCGCTTCTCTACTCAGAAAACTGTTACAGTGCTATTTTCGCAAAAACGAGGGTTGTACTTAGACCCGGATTTAAGATTGAATGATGTCGCGCTGCCGGTAAAACAAGAATACAAATTCTTGGGAGTAACCTTTGACAAAAAACTAAACTTTCTTGCCCACATTAAAGCACTAAAAATTAAGGCAAATAAAGCATTGAATATCCTCAAAGTGTTATCTCATAAGCACTGGGGTTCTGACCGAACGTGTCTTTTACGCATTTATCGGTCTCTTGTTCGTAGCCTTTTAGACTACGGCTCCATTGTTTACGGCTCAGCCAGACAATCCTACATCCAAAGACTTGATCCAGTACATAACCTTGGACTGCGACTGGCAAGTGGTGCCTACAGAACTTCACCCATCGAAAGCTTATACGTCGAATGTAATGAACCCTCCTTACAGCAGCGCAGAGCATTACTCACTTTATCCTACGTACTCAGAATTCAGTCATCACCGCAACACATATGCTACAACATCCTCACACAATGCAACTCACGCTTACACTACACAAATAAACCGAACGTGATTAAGCCACTTGTCCTGCGGTATGAGCAATACTGTCGGGATTATGACATTCCCCATGGAGTCCTCCAGGTTGCCAAGAAACCACAACGGCTGGCACCGTGGTGCGATTTCACACAGTTGTGCGACTGGACATTGACTCATTTAAAGAAGAAAGACACTCCACGCGAACACATTACACAAGAATTCCGTGCACTTCAGGACAAATATCAAAATAACATGCAATATTACACTGATGGCTCTAAAACAAAAGATCACGTGGGTGTGGGGGTCGTAGCGGAAAATTGGGAAACAAGTATTCGATTACCACAACACGCTTCTGTGTTCACGGCTGAAGTTTACGCTATCTGGGTTGCTGTTAAAAAGATTATAACTGACAAACACAAACATGCAGTCATATGCACAGACTCTTTAAGCTCACTGAAGGCTCTACAGTTGAAATCAGAGTGCGAACCCCTGATAGGAGACATTCTAAACATGTTGGTGCTTAACGAATACGGGAGGTCAATTCGTTTCTGCTGGGTCCCAAGCCATGTTGGGATACCAGGTAACGAAGCGGCTGATAGATGTGCATTGATGGCAGCGCACAAAGATATTACAAACACGAAACTCCCATATAATGATAGCATCCGTGCAATTAGAAAAGCCTTCACGGTAAAATGGCAACGCGAATGAAACCGTAGTTCCGACAACAAGCTACATCTCACGAAACCCATAGTTGGCGAGTGGAAGTCATGCTATCATCAGGAGCGGTTCATCGAAGTAGTTTTGTGCCGACTACGCATCGGGCACACACACCTCACGCACAATTACCTACTTAGGAAAGAAGACACACCAACATGCGAGAAATGTCAACAGCCACTAACAGTTATACACATATTACTCACATGCACGCAGATTGAAACACACAGACGAGCACTCTTGAAAAAATTATATGAACAACACATAGGTACCATTACACCCTGCTCTAATTTTAGGCGATGATCCACTGGTCCCATTTTGTGACGTCCGTAAATTTTTAGACGACACTGGATTTTTACATAAAATATAGATTATTAACAGAGCCTTTTCCTTCATTCACTGGATTTTAAAACACCTCGTGTTTGGCGCAGCATAGCCTCAGCCGCTTTTGCGCCATTAAACCCCATTTAACTAACTAACTAACGAGGTCGCGGGATCGAATCCCGGCCACGGCGGCTGCATTTTGATGGGGGCGAAATGTGAAAACACCCTTGTACTTATATTTAGGTGCACATTAAAGAACTCCTGGTGGTCAAAATTTCCGGAGTCCTCCACTACGGCGTGCCTCATAATCAGAAAATGGTTTTGGCACGTAAAACCCCATAATTTAATTTTATTTTTTAACTGACCTGCAATCAGATGCCTTCCTACGTTGACGCTGTGCTTGACTACCTAAGCGACAGACACTCATGAAATGAACCGTGTGTGTTATCGTGTACGTTACCCTAGTCCCGTCCCCGTGTCATTACCAAAGCATCTCTTTGTTCCTTGTGCCATCCGTGCATGTTTGAGGCGTGGGCCCACATCATCCTATTGCAATTTTTGTGAGCCTGCCAGGATGTTCAAATGCACGAGAGGGAATTAAAAGCTTTGCAGAGGGACAGTGGGTCTGTGAGGAGACGCTTCGAAAAGGTCGGCAAGATGATGAGCGCGGATGGCCGCGCAAGTGAATATTACCTACAGGATGACATTTTATGCAGGAAGCACACACTGTCAGGTGGGAAAAATTCTCGATTAGCTAGTGGTGCCAAAAGTTCTCAGGCGGATGGTGATGTAGTTGGCTCATGAAGAGATCCTCGCCGGTCACCAGGGTGTGACAAGAACGGTGGATCGAATCGTTACTGAATTTTACCGGCCAGGGGTCCCGTTGAAGACGAAACGGTTTGTTAAATCGTGCGACGTCTGTCAACGAACGTTGCCACACATTTAGTCAGACACACACCACTGGTCACGATGGCTGTAATTGACACTCCCTTTGCTCGCGTAGGCATCGCCATTATTGGTCCTTAATCTCCAACTTCAGATAAAGGCAACCGTTACATCCTTACTATGGTTGACTTTGCCACCAGATGCCCTGACGCTATCGCCCTGCCATCTACCGAGTCGAGAACTTTTGCGGAAGGACTCGTCGATATGTTTTCCCGAGTGGACTTACTGCGGGAGATTGTCAGCGACCGCAGATGCTAATTCATGTCAGCTGTGATGAAGGAGTTCAGTCGTCTTCTGTCATTTAAGCAATTGCCTACCACACCGTACCACCCCATGGCAAATGGATAAGTGGAATGATTTAACGGCACATTAAAATGTGCGCCAGGTTGGATGTGCCAAGAGCGGCCTAGATATTGGGACCACTACCTCGGCCCGCTACTCTTCGCGTACCGAGAAGTGCCACAGAGCAGCATCGGTTACTCGCCATTTGAACTACTGTATAGTCGCTATGTCCGTGGTCCGATGGCTGTGCTAAAGGAATCGTGGACAAATCCCCTTTTGGATAACGACACAAAATCTTGTGAATACATCGTGGAACTGGGTCAACGGCTAGAGTGTACGTGTGCCATCGCCACGCAAGAACTCACGGAAGAGAAGCAGCAACAAAAGACGTATTATGACAGGAAAGCCAAGATGTGAGAGCTCACTCCTGGAGACAAAGTACTTGTTCTGCTGCCTGGTGAAAGGAATAAGTTGATACAGTGAACTGTCACTTGAGTGAACTTCAAGGGACCGAAGGAAATAGTTCATTAACTGAAAGTTCACTAAACTGAATATTCACTAGACCAACATAAGACATGGCATACAGAGTCAAAAGTTTGAAGTGCAATTCATGGAGCAAAAGACATGGCATCCATAGTGTTACAAATGTGCGAAATGGAATTTCTACATATCATCAAGTACAAGGTTCATAACAGTTATAATGCTGCCTTTCTCACTTAGAAAAATAATCTGTGTTCTTCTGCACTTGTACTTTTAGAGCACAGGAAGTAACAAAACTGTCCAAAAAGTCAATGTTTTTGTACACTTCTTCTGGCACAGCTTGCTGTTGAGACACAGTCTCTCAACTTTCCAATGTACCCTACAACCTTAGCTAGAGTTATAAGGCTTGAAACTGGCTCCCTCTTCTTCAACGCACTCTCCTTCTTCAGGACGAACACTGGAAACAATCTCCAGATCCGTCTGTCCAGCACAAGTAATCAGTGCACTGTCGCACTGTGCATAGTCTTCAAACGAAGCATTGCTATCGACCTCCAGCTGATGACAGATCTCTGTTCACATCACGGAATCTATCATCTCGTTGGGTTGTTCCTCAGGCTTGCATTCATTGCTCAGGGGAAAGGCCAGATTTCTGCCAGCAGTTTCTAATGGTAGCCAGAGTTACTGACCACCAGGAGCCTGTCACCATCTCGGCTGCCTGCCTGACGTTGATGGGGGCATTGCTGCCAACCCTCAGATTAATCAAAATCTACTTAACCAGCCGCCGTCGGTACTCCACCGTCAAGTTTTGAATGATGTCCAGGTCGAGCGGTTGAAGCACAGCTGTGCAGTTAGGCGGGAGGTATTCGACACGCACATTGCTGAAATGGACATCAACAGGGTGGGCTGAGCAATTGTCCACTATCAGAAGAATGTTTCTCTTTGCCTTCTTCATTTATTCGTTCAGGGTCAGGAGCCATTCGCTGAATACATTCCTGGTCATCCATGCCTTTTGGTTGCTTTTATAGGTACATGGCAGTGAAGGGAGACCTTTAACACATCGTGGTTTCGAGTACTTCCCTATCACTAGCTGCTTGAGCTTATGGGTGCCATTGGCGTTGCAACACAAGAGCACCGTAATTCTAACCTTTGACTGCTTCCCGCCTTTGCAACTGTCGTCCTTGAAAGCCATTGTCTTGTTTTGAAGAGTCCGATTAAACATACCAGTCTCATCCGCGTTGTAAACGTCGTCAAGTGAATATCCGAGAATGATAGTATCGCGAAGTTTTTCATCCCTCCAGGTTCTCGCTGCCTCTTGGTCGGCATCCTTGCTTTCGCCGCAAATCGTTTTCCACGCGATCCCATGCCTATCCCGAAATCGTGTAAGCCATCCACTGCTTGCTTCGAAGCCACGAACGTCCAGAAGAAAGGCAAATTCCTTCGCTTTGCCCTGTATCATCGGGCCGGACACTGGAATGCCTTGAGATCGTAGGTCGCGAAGCCATACTGCAACGGCATCGTCCACTTCTTTGAAGTACCCCGTGCAGAGTCGTTTCCTGGTGGGATTGATCGATCTTTCTCCTTCAAGCTTCAATTTTTGTTTCACAATCATTGACAACGTTGACAGTGCAATTCCATAGTCCTTTGCAATGTCCACTTGCCTTTGACCGTTGTCCAGGCGCTCAAGGATTTTCAGCTTGTCCGAGAGAGACAACCGCTTCGGTTTCGTCGCGCTCATCTCGAAAGTGGGCACGCGAATTGCCGTTGTTACTTAAAACTGGAAGGCTGAACGGAGCCGATGAAAAAAACCATGTTGGTTGTTTATGGGTACACGTGGAACCGACGAGACTGGAAAGAAAGAGACGACAACCATGCCACGACTAGCCGGTCGGGAAAAAACACCATGTGCTTGGTGGTGTGACAGATCGCCGCTTTGCCCCAGGGGCGCTGTAGCACCAGCGACGTTACATTGCTGCTGGAGCGGCGGTTTGCTGACCGTAGGCATCGGTTGCGCCTGCAGTGCAGGGCGCAAAACTTCATTGAACTGATTGTAAAAATAAGCCTTGGTCCTCTGACCGAGTTCGTTAAACTGAAATATTGACTGTTCCGAAATTCATTTAAGTGAAACATTTTTGCATAAAATCTATAAGAAAACTGCCGGGGATTTTTAAAAAGTTTGCTATTCTGAAATATTTGATAAACCGACGTTCGTACAACTGAGAGTTTACTGTACTCATGTGAAAGAGACCTTTCAACGTTGTAGAAACGAAAAGTTCATTGGACTATGTTGTTGACCTTGGGAGCAAGACAATGGTATTTCACATAAATATGTTGAAAAAAATATGAAGAACGACCCAACAGCGAATTGCTTGAGGTAAGAGCGGGAACGAGGGGTACAAATGACGCGACAGATCTAGAGGCTGAAAAGACAACGCTGCCTTACCCATCGCTCGTCCGAACGCAGATGTCAAAAGACGTCGCCATTTCAAACCAACTGACTATGGATCAGCAACTCCAAGTTGAAGCTACCCTTACAACCTATGACGATGTATTCTCCCATCTACCTGGAAAGACTGATATCCTGCAATGTCATTTGAAACTGACTACTACTGTGCCCATACAAGTCCGGCGATACCCCATGCCATTTGCTGTCAAAAATGCCTTGGAACAAGAAGTCCAGGACATGCTGAAGTTGGGCATCATAGAAAATTCAGTCATCATATCAGGCACCCATTGCAGTGGTCAAAAAGAAAAATGGCACAGCGCACCTCTACGTAGACTTTCAACAACTTACAGTATTTACACGATTGTGAGTCGACCTTTTTTTATTTTAATTTGAAAATCTGAAGTTGGGGGGGGGGGGTCGACTTACAATCGAAAGGAAAACATGGCACTGCCAAAAGGCGAGAATAACGAGATATCGGGGGAGCTACAAGTAGTTACAACTTTAGGTTTGCTGTATGGCCCTACCCGTAGTTTTCACTATCCTGTGCATTTGTTCGCTTTTTGGAAGGGTTTTTTCAACATTTTAAAGAGTTTTACAGCACACACAACACTCATGGGGGTGTTGATAGTCGATGGAAGTGCCGCTGTTCCATTTGCGGCAGCACGCCCACAACGGCGGCGCTTGCAGGAGGTATCAATAGTTCATGGAAGAGCAGATGTCGCCCACATGTTTTTGTTTCCCTGTAGCTCTTAGTTTGATGCGCTCGACTGTCTGCTATGTGCTGGTTCCATGCTTCCTCAGTTGCCATGAGTGCTCCAGGCCCACTAAACGTTCGGCCCTCATTCACAGCAGCGTTCAAGAGGGCTGCCATCCTTTATGCCGAAGAAACGAATCACTGCGCAGCAGGCCGCGAGTTCAATGTTTCTGAACGGGTGGTGCGAGAGTGGCGACTGTAGCAAAGCAAAATTTTCACCTGTGACGGCAAGCGAAGAATTTTCCACGGACCGAAATCGGGACGCTTTCCAGAGCTGAAAGCTAAGCTTGCGGGGTACGTCGCTGAAGTGCATGAACGGTCCCTGCCAGTGAAGTGCGACATGGTTATGAAACAAGCCCGGATCTTCGCCTTTCAAGGACCTGCTCCGCCGTGAGTACGAGTGGGTGGCGGCAGAAGACCACGAACTTACGCCAACCGGACCCATCAAAAGAGCCTCCCTGTCGGCTGCGTGTGCTTGGTGCATTTGGCGTGGACTGCTGTGCCACAAGATGTCGTAGTGCGGTCGTTGGCCAAATGTGGAATTTTGTTGGATGACGACGCATTATAGGACCATAGCAGCGATGACGATGGCAGCACTAGTGAGGATGATGGCACAAGTGAAGATTAGTCCAGTGACCATGCCAGCTAGGAAAAAATTTTCGTATGGAATGTGCGCTCGGGTATGCTCTTTTTTTTTTCCTGTCGCGCGATATGGGGGGGGTCTACTTACATTCAAGTGGACTTACAGTCATGGAAATACGGTAATCAAACTGCAGTTCCCAACCATGAGCCCATTCCTAGAGCAGGGATGATGTTTGCGAAGCCCACTGGAAGTCATTATTTTTCTAAATTTGACTTCACAAAAGAATACTGGCAAGTACCCATGGCCGCCCCGAAGTCCAAAGCCGCGTTTTGATGCGACTCTGGACTGCACCAATTTAAGTACATGCGTTTTGGCATTAAGACAGCACCTGCTGTCTTCAACCCATAGATGAGGCAGGTTGTCGGAGATGTATCTCATGTTTACTATTACTTCGATGACGTTCTTATGGCCACAGAAACATGGGACAAGCATTTAAAGACCTTAAATTGCTTGTTTCACAGAGTGCGCACAGCCAAACTAACCATAAAACCCAAGAAAAGTGAAATTGGCTCCCCACCAACATGCTTCTTGGGCCATATGTTAGGACAAGGCGTTTTACAGCCCATGAAAGACACCGCCAATAAGATCAACACTGTTGAACGACCTGAAACGAAGAAGGAGCTCAGGGCCTTCTTAGGACTCGCAGGATATTACCGGGACTTTGTTCCGAACTATGCTGAGCTTGCCCATCCACTCACTGACCTTACGAAGAAGGGCTTTCCGAACTGGCTGAATTGGCAGACACCGCACGAAGAGGCATTTATGCGACTAAAGGAGCTGTTGTCACAGCAGCCTGTACTAAAGGCTCCAGACTTTAGCAAACGCTTTGTGCTGCGCACGAACGCCTCTTCGAGAAGTCTTGGAGCAGTTTTTTGCAAGAACACGACAGGCGTTTGCATCCTGTCTCCTACGCTAGCCGGAAGCTTCTGCCACGTGAAGCTGCCTACTCCACAGTTGAGAGGGAGTGCCTCACCATAGTTTGGCGGTGCAGAAATTTCATGTACAGTCGCCGACCGATTTTCCGGACTCCAAAAATTCGGACATGCTTGATTATTCGGTCATCGCCATGAGAGACATCGCGTCATGTCTCTCATGGCGCCGACAGTGCCCGCGCAGACTGCGCTGCGTAATGCCGGCAAGCGGGTGCCGGGAGGCCTACGATTTGTCGCCTTCCGATGTGCTTTTTACCGACGCGGAAAATGTTCCGCCGAGACTTGCGCAAAGGTTGCATTGCGGTTCTGGACACCGTCTCACTGACAGTTTCACAGGTGGTGACACTGCTGTACTGACATGCGCAGAACTCGACGACGGTGAGATCATTCGTCAGGTTTTTGCTGCACCGCCGGACGATGACCGAGTCGGAAGTTGACGCACCATGTGCTACGCTGCCGTCGCATGCGGGTCGTTTACAAGCAGTGACTCTGCTTTCAGACACTCTCTGAGATTCAGGCTTATCTGATTGCGCGTAAACGGAACAGCGTGCAACGGCGCATTCACGATTTCTTTAAGCCTACTGCCGAGCCCGAATAAGTGCGTGGAAATAAAGGATTTCATTTTTTTTTCTTAATCTGCTTTTTCGGACACCTGTTTATTCGGACATTTCCGCAGTCCCCGTGAGGTCCGAATAAACGGTCGGCGACTGTATACCTTTACGGTAAACTGTTGATCCTGCAGTCTGTCCACTAATTGCTGCGATACCCCAATTCTGCGAAGCACTTGAACAGTCGTGTACTCCGTTGGAGTTTACTGCTTATGAATTACGACTTTCATGTAGAGTATTTTCGTGGCTGTGACAATGTTGGTGCAGACTATTTAAGCAGAATAGCTACAGACCCGGATCAATGTGACATGAAAGTTGTAGCATGAACTGTGCGACTCTTGATACTCCGTAGTGCTGCCCTCCTCGACTTCTTAAACTTGCGGGGAAAACTCATAGGAGTTTGGACTATTTGAATGGCGTGGCCGAATGTGCGTGACTGCTGTGGGGCGGCGACGGACGAAGAGGAAGAGAAGGGCCGGTGTCTGGGCCGAAGCGGCAGCCACGCGAACTGCCTGAGTTTCCTGGGCTGGCCTTCTGTGCCGAACGAGCCGAGCAGTTCGTCTAACCAAGGTCGGTGTTCCTGGGTGTGCTGTCAGAACAGGCCGGGCTGTCCTTGGGCTTCAACCGGCCTGCTCCACTGCTGGGCAAGCATCCGATGCCGGCGTGTTCAGGTACAGCCAAGCCTTTAGGACGGACTACACTGGTGGGCAGACGTCCCGACCCAGCTTTCACGCGAGTGGCTGGTCGTGTGCCGGGCATCCGCCCCGGCCTCCAGCCCCTGCGCCTCCCCGCTGCTGCAGATTCATCGTTGCGTCTCTTCGTGCCTTGTGTGTTTGATACCGACACGCGATAAGTTGCCTTCCTACATTGACGCTGTGCTTGACTACCTAAGCGACAGACACTCATGAAGTGAACTGTGTGTTTTATCGTGTACGTTACCCTAGTCCCGTCCCCGTGTCTTTAAAGCCTCTCTGTGTTCATTGTGCCATCCCTGTATGTTTGAGGCCTGGGCTCACATCATCATATCACAAACTTCAAGTTGATGGGATTTCTAGTCTTCTTTAATGTGTACCCAATGTACCTTACATAGGGGTTTTTGCATTTCCCTGCCATCGAAATGCAGCCATTGTGGCCGGGATTTGATCCCATGCCCTCTGCCTGTGCAGCGCAATGCCAAAGGCACTACACTACGGTATTTACATTGCTGGCAGAAGGGTTTAGTTTGACGTAGTAGTGCTGCGGAAACCTGCAAGCGAGAAAGAAGTAATTAATAAAGTGAAATTCAGACATCCACCCGTTCGTAACAATTGCTACAAAGGACACCCATACGGGTTCCCCGAAAGAAAAGCCTCGGAGTTGAAGAAAAATTGCTAGCCACCTGGTTAGCTCAGATTGCAGACCGGCTGCTCCGGAAAGGCAGTGGTCCCCGGTTCGAGTCCCGGGCAAGGACAAATTTTTTTTCAGCTCTGAGGCTTTTCTTTTGAGGAAACTGTATGGGGTTTCCTTTGTAGCAATTGCTACGAACGGGTAGATGTCTGATTTTCCCTTTAATAAGGGTTTAGTTCCTGAGTAATTTATTATCTCAACCTGTCGTAGTTTTTAAAGGTACATTTCATGCTTGTATTCTGTTGCTTCGATACTAGTAATTATTGTTAATCAAACAATGTGTCCATCTTGTTTTATAACACTTGTTTGAGTAGCCTGCTAATTATGACAACTTATTCTCCCACAGTAATCCTTGTTCCCTTGAAACCTAGGCATTGCATGAAACCACATATTTTTCAATAAGATTTGTTCATTATCTCCTATGAACTGAATGCCGAACTTTTCTTACCTGTGTGAACATAGGCAAAACCGCTTTTGCCTATGTGTTAACCTGTTGCATGAGTGAAAATGAATTGTTGGCTTTACTTTTTCAGGTGCCCTGCTCGCTCTCACCCATGCAACACATTCCAGCGGTCTTCTCTCGCCGACTGGGTTCATCGAAATACCATTAGAAGGTCCAATAAACGCTGCTTGTGACATGTATGACACGCTTTTGCTTAAACCGGAGGACTTCACGCTTGATGAAAGCTCAAGTGGGTGTACAGAAATACCTACGTAAAGTATACAGTGGAACCCCGTTCATACGTTTTTCACCAGACTGGGGGAAAGAAACGTAACAACCAGGAAAACACAACAGTGAGCAAAGCTCCGAAAATGAATGAAAATTGCAGCTTCCACTATAGACAGTTTATTTCCACAGAGTGCGTTTAGGACTTACAAAAGTCTGGAATGTTGGCTTGCCGTTTCTTTCGGTCGCTAGAAATCACCACACGTTTCTCAATAGCCTGGAAGGCCGCATTGCTGTCAGCGTCGCTGTGAGGTGCGACGTACCTGAGGAGGAACTCCAGAGCTGCGACGGCTTCTCCAAAGCCAGGATTTGGCAACTCCCCGGCATCATGCGGCTCGTGCTCCTCGTAGTCACCGCGCCACGGCAATGGCAACGGACGAAAGAATATCCGCGGGAAATTTTGCCCTCTTTGGCATAATCATGCTAACGTGCTAACGATTGTTCAGTGTTGCTGCGGAGCGCGCGCGTCCGAGCAGCCCAGTTGTGCGCGGCGCGGCTTCGCGAGAAATGTAAACAAGAGAGGAGAGCTGGCACGAAAGGCGGAGCAACGCCAACTTCCAGCTTCACAAAGAGTGACGTCAAGGCCTCTCTCGAGTTTCCTTCCTCCGTGAGTCGACTCGTCCAAAAACCATGCGGTGACTGTAATCACAGTGATGATAGTGAGAGCATTTTTCACGAATGGCCACTTAGTGGTGGCCTATCTAACTGGCATGCGGCTTCTTGCAGCCAGTTCTATAGCCAAGCCAGGCCAAAACTTGTCAAAAGCTAAAATGGCGGTTGACGTGCCTTGCCTGCTGTAGTCCAGGCAGGTTCGGGGTGCTAAGTTGTGACGTATCACGCGGGAATGTTTACACAGCTACTACGTAACAGCGGGGTTCCTTATACATTGGATCCTATGGAAGCTATGCCGGGACCCGATGAAAACGACGTAGCAGCCGGGAAAACGCAGCAGTGAGGAACGTTAACAGCGGGGTTCTAGTGTACTTATCTTTTTCATTTACAAGTACATGCCAATACTTTGCCTCACATATTCCAGCTCAAAATTACGCTTTACTGTAAATTTGTGAACAAATCATTACAGCAAAAAAGCACTGCAGTAAGAAGAGTACGAGTAATCAAACATGTACTAAACTTGCAAGAATTACATTTGCATACTTGTAGTAAATATGAAAGTGAGGTACATTCTTTTTCTGGGTGCATTTTCTTGTAGGTCATACATGGAGAACGTACTTGTAGGTCATACAAAACTTGTTCATGATGTATCACATGAGTGTCGGCAGTGCTAATCAATTTATGCCGAAAATTGTGTTCCTCTTTGTATCGAGCAAAGTGCCAGGCAAACCCGTATGTGAAAGTGGCATTCTTGGAGCAAACATAATGCAGACCTACTTGTCTTCAATGCTGATCGCAAATAGACAAGTGTACAAAATAGGTTTAAAGAGTGAATTACATATTAAGCGACATGAATTCATTCTGAAGGGACCTGGTACGAATGCAGCAAAAAATAATTCTGAACAGGGGCAAACAGGACTGGGTTATATAGGGCAGGATTAAACAGGACTCGTCATCATCAGCCTGTTTTATGTCCACTGCAGGACGAAGGCCTCTCTCTGCAATCTCCAATTGCCCCTGTCCTGTGCCAACCGATTCCAACTAGCGCCTGCGAATTTCCCAATTTCATCACTCCACTTAGTCTTCTGTCGTCCTCGATAGCGTTTTCCTTCTCTTGGTGCCCACTGTGTAACCCTAATGGTCCAACGGTTATCTAATCTGCGCATTACATGACCTGCCCAGCTCCAGTTTTTTCTCTTAATGTCAATTAGAATGTTGTCTATACCCGTTTGCTCTCTGAATCAAACCACTCTCTTTTTCTTAACATTATGCCTAGCAATTTTCGTTCCATTGCTCCTTGCTCGGTCCTTAACTTGTTCTCAAGCTTCTTTGTCAGTCGTCAAGTCTCTGCCCCCTATGTCAGCACTGTTATAATAAGTTGATTGTACAGCTTCCTTTTCAATGATAATAATAAGCTTCCAGTCAGGAGCTGGCAATGTCTGCCGTATGCGATCCAACCCCTTTTTATTCTGTGTATTTCCTTCTCATGATCAGGGTTCCCTGTGAATAATTTACCTAGGTAAACGTACTCCTTCACACACACTAGAGGCCGACTGGCGATCCTGAACTTTTGTTCCTTTGCCCGGCTGTTTATCATTATCTTTGTCTTCTGCATAATAATCTTGAACCCCACTCTTACACTCTCTCTGTTAAGATCCTCAATCATTTGTTGCAACTCATCTGCATCGTCACTGAATAGAACTATGTCATCGGCAAACCAAAGGTTGCCGAGATATTCGCGGTTGATCTTTACGCCTAAGCCTTCCCGGTTTAATGGCTTGAATACTTCTAAGCATTGGAGAGATTGTGCCTCCCTGTCTGATCCCTTTCTTTAGAGGTATCTTCCTGCTTTTCTTGTGTAGAATTAAGGTAGCCGTAGAACCTCTGTAGATATTTTCCAAGGTATTTACGTAAGCGTTCTGTACTTCTTGATTGCGTAATGCCTCTATGAGTGCTGGTATCTCTACTAAATTAAATGCCTTTTTGTAATCTTTGAAAGCCATATAGAGAGGCTTATTGTACTCTGCGGACTTCTCGATTATACAATTAATGGCATGGATGTGATCCATTGTAGAGTATTCCTTCCTGAAGCCAGCCTGTTCCCTTGGTTGACTAAATTCCACTATTGCCCTTATTCTATTCGAGATTATTTTGGTGAATATTTTATATAAAACTTGGAGTAAGCTAACGGGCCTATAGTTCTTCAATTCTTTAACGTCTCCCATTCTGTGGATTAGTATAATGTTTGCATTCTTCCAGTTTTCTAGGACCCTTGCATTCGATAGACACTTCGCATAGAGAGCTGCCAGTTCTCCAAGCGTTATGTCTCCTCCATCTTTGATTAAATCTACTGTTCTTCCATCTTGTCCTGCCGATTTTTCCCGTTTCATGTCTTGCAAGGCGCTTCTGACCTCATCGCTAGTTATAGGAGGAGTCTCTGCAGCCTGTTCATTACTGCTTTGAATGGAGGTATCGTGGCCCCTCTGGGTACTGTACAGGTCAGTATAGAATTCTTCCGCTGCTTTTACTATATCCTCGAAATTGCTAATGATATTAACCTGCTTATCTTTCAGTGCATACATCTTGGTTTGTCATATGCCAAGTTTTTTTCTCACCGATTTCAGGCTGCGTCCCTTTTTTATGCTTTCTTCAGTCTTTCTCACGTTATAGTTTCGAATATCCCTTATTTTGGCCTTGTTGATCAGTTTTGACAGTTCCGCCAATTCTATCCAATCTCTTGAGTTGGGCGCTCATTTTTTGTCGTTTCTTTATTAGGTCCTTTGTTACTTGGGAGAGCTTGCCTACTGGTTGCCTTGGTGCCTTGCCTCCCACTTGAATTGCTGCCTCTGAAGCCAACCTAGTTACGGTTTCATTCAGTAGCTCTATGTCATCACCATCTTGGGACAAAGCAGGACATAAACGGGTCAGGATTAAACAGGATTAAGCAGGATTTGAAAAGGTCTGTAGTGAACAGGATCAAATTGGCTCCCGTACTTGCCACTTTGTGTGGACGAGTGTGAACTCTGACGTGCATCATTGTGCTTGCGAATGTCTGCACTGTCAACGCTCCAAGACAACACAACGCATAAAGTTGATAATTCACTGGTTTCACTCACCTGATGCCCTGTTCGATCACATTCAGATCGACATTGTCGGCCTGCTGCCGCCATCTCGAAGTGCACGCTACGTAGTCGCTTGTGTAGACTGTGTATACCCGCTGGCCTTAAGCACTTCCTCTCACTCAAATAACGGCACTTGTAGTGTCTTCCGCGTTTGTCGGTGGCTGCATCTCACGCTTCAGATGACCCAGCACTGTTATGACCGATCGCGGCCGACAGTGCGAATGTGATCTCGCGCGAGCTGACATGCCTGCTTGGCGTCCACCATATCCATACTACCGCGTATAACCCATTGCCAAATGAAATGGCTGAACGTCTTTACCGTCAACTTAAAGCCACCTTGATGGCCCGCCAGGCTCGCTCTTGTTGCGCTGGAGACCTTCCTCTGGTCATGCTAGGCGTGCACTCCTATTTCAAGGAAGACCTCGGTTGGACGGCTGCGGAGGTGATCTGTGGCACAACGTTGCCGTTCTCCGGTGAATTTGTTTCACCAGCTACTGTTGACATGCCCAATCTAGACAGTTATGTTCAGCTCTGCCTCCTGTTTGCGTCCTTGCCCTGGTGGGATTGCCTTCTCAAGCAATGCTTCTGTCAGCAAAGGCATGCCTGCAGTGAGGCACGTTTTCGTACGGCGTGAAGACATCCTACCTTTTCAAGCCTCCCTGTAACGGCTCTTTCAAGGTACTCGAGCGGACAGAAAAAAAAAAAAACTTGTCACCATCGATTTCAAAGAACGTTAAGAAGTCTTGGCGATAGACAGGGTAAAACCAGCCTACCTAGCGACCTCGTCATCACTGTCCTCTTTCAACAACTTTACAACCGCTGAAATGGCGGATCTACCCGATCGCTGGATATCAAAGGCTGTTTTTTGAGCACCGCTGCACCGACTTCAAAGTGGACAAGCGTCGTGAGTGACAAGTAATACAGAATAAGAGAAACAAAATAGCAATCGATTGCACAAGTAAAATGGTAGTACAATTTGTCAACAACATGAAACGGCAGCGGTGAACAAGAACAGAAAAAAAATTGAAGGCGTATACTAGTCCTTCAAATAAATAAGCATGCAAAATCGTCTGCTAACACAGTTTTGCTTACACGAGGAATCAAAATCTTGTCGGTTTAATATGTTTAGCAGCGAAGGTATTGTGTAAGACAGATTGTTCACCATAGGAAGTTCTGGCGGTGGGTACCAACCATAGCTCTTTATGTCTGGTCTGATGAACACTTGTATTTACTCGTAGTCTTGCCCGGGGAACTGCATCATCAGTACCAAATTTAACAAAACCTTTATGACACATCAACCTATAATTGTAAAAACAAAACACCGGAAGAATATTATGTTTAGGAAGAAGGAGTTCTGTGGAGTAAGTATAATGTACACCAGCTATGTAACGCACGACTCTTTTCTGTCAAATGTAGCTTGTGCAAATTTGTCGCACCAGTTGTGACCCACACCAGGATGCAGTACTGCATGATAGATACTACCAGAGCATTATTTAGTATTACGTTCACCTTAGTAAGGATAATGCGTCACATATGTGCAATGACACCAATGGCAGATGACAATTTGGATTGGAGTTAACATGCTCATTCCAGGTAAGGTGCTTTGAAAAGTACTCCAAGGTATCGACCATCTCTAACTGCTGACAACCCAGGCGGAAATTCGTGGTAGTGGTCAACGTTTTACCTCTAGGCATGTAGAAAATTACTTTCTTATTTTTAGGGTTTGGTTTTTAAACAGTTGATCGCGGGCCAACGTTCTAAATCCGAGAGCGTCTTGTTAGCCTTTCTTTATCCGATTCCAAGTTGCCTGTATTAAAAACGGTTCTGTCGTCCGCATGCGAAACAAATGTAGCGTTATCTGTGCAGTGTATGATGCCATTTATGTAAATCAATAATAAAAATGGCCCCAGAATGCTTCCTTGCGGCACACCAGTGATAACTGGCTTCCTCGAAGATTTCGCGTTACTGGTATTTACGATCTGTCGCCTGTTGGAAAGATAAGATTTAAGAAGCGAGTAGGCGGTTCCGCGCACAACGTACTTTTCTAATTTAAGAAGTATAAAATGATTAATTAAATCACAGAACTTTGAGAAATCTTATGTATATGCCTAGTGCCATATGTTTACGGCTTATTAATGCATCTACAATAAATTCTTGACTCGGGAGGGCTGTTTCCGTAGAACGGTGCTTTCTAAAGCCACGTTGAAAGTCTTCACGCAAGTTGTAACGGTTAAAGAATCGTAGTAATCGCATATGCGTTATTTAATCAGTACCTTTAGGAGATGCTGGAATTATTGATATATGCCGATTATTTAGTGTATTTTTATCACCGCGCTTAAAGACTGGAACAACACGGGTAATTTGCACTTCCTTGGGAAAGGTTCTCGTAGAGAATATTCTGTTATAAATAGGGCTGAGAATAGGGCTTATAATATCAAGCACATACTTTATACGGCGAATCTGGATACATTCGGCATCCAGTGACTTGCTATTGCTTTTAGCGCTGATACGAGAAAAAAAAAAAAAAACGGTGCCCTTCCGCTCTGTGAAGAAGGATGACCAGCGAAGCTGTGTATGTGGGCCCCTTAATGGCGAACTGCATCTCCGCCGCGGGTCGGCCCATTTGACCATCTTCGGGGTCGGCCCACGTAGGGGGAGTGCTTAACGCCTGCTTCACCTCCGCCGCGGGTCGGCCCAGCATTGCACCATCTGCGCGATCGGCCCACGTATGGGGGAGTTCTTTGCTTACAACGACGACACGAAAATTTCCTTGGACGGTAGAGGGATACGGCTTAGCTGTAAAGCTTCACGGGGGCTAGTTGGAGCAAGGAAAAGCGATGCACCATTGCTGTTTACTGGAAGAAACAGCGTAATTGTTGAGCTTGTGATGGACGTCCTGGTGGGGCGCTAAATTAAAACATCATTAAACCCGTATGCTATTGCTTCTCTGGAAAGTTGCTGCCAATCGTGGTGCAAAATGTCGGGCATAGCTGAGTGGGAGTTGGGCTGTAACAATGCATTCAATTTGCGCCAAAGTACATCGCTATGTCGGTTAGCAGGGTTACTAAGTATTCGAAAAAAGCATCTTTGACATCCCTAAGCTTATTTGTTAGACTGTTTCTATATTTCTTAAACACTCTAAGCAAAGCTTCATCTCTAGATTGCACAAATTTGGCACATAAAGCATGTTTCTCTTTAATCATATCAAGAAGCTCACGAGTAAGCCAAGGTTTCCCTACTCTATAATGGCCTTGTTATTTTCCTTCGCGGGAAGTGTGTATAATATACTGGTTTAAAAATATTGGTGAAAGCGGAGCATGCAGAATTGCTGCTTTGTGTCCGGTAAACGTTATCCCACGCTTGCTGAGTAATGCAATGGCACGGCGAAAGGCCTCAAAATTTGATGACGTAATTGACTGAACATAAACTGTACACTCTTCAACAAATTTACACCCTCTCGCTCATATCTTGCCACACAACGATAATCGTCATCTGTCTTGTCCGCATTTCCTTTCGTTAACGCTGCGAACGCGCTACTTCGAAGTCACGAACGACATGCGCGTAATGAGCATGACGGAGCATTCTCGACTGGAAAGTAGCGAGCGCAGCGTTTTCAAGAAAGGAAACGCAAGCAAGGCAGATGACGATTACTGTTGTGTGGCAGATATACACCCCAAAGGATGTACTCTTTAGCCTAAGAGTGTACAGTCTAAAATTTTTACGCCCTTAATGGTGTTTTCGCAGTGGTACCACCCGTACCGTTAGGGCCTTACAAAAGTTCATAGAGGTCGATAGCAGAGCTCTAACTAGATATGCGATCACAAAAAAAGACGTAGTTGAAAACTATGTAATGATTCTAACCACGGTGGAAGAATAAACTAGGTGTCTGAACGAGGCTGCCGCGCCGACGACTTTTTCGCTCGTGGTTTACGCATCTCTCGGCAGATGGCGCGGATCATTGGGGGGTCAACCGCAACAGCTGGTGAGGCGGGCGGCGCTCCTCAAACGTGCGCGCGCGTAGAAGAATCGCTAGTAAATTGACCCCGTAAATGCCTGTGTACCAATTTAAGCGTCTGTCGAGCCTTTGGGAAGCAAGCATTGGTATATCCTCTTAAATATCTGAGCTTAGTAGCGCTATCCAGACCTAAATGTGATTCGAGCTCATAAGAGTCAAGTACAGAGACAGCGCGCTTACTAGTGCTCAACTTCGGTGCAAATGTAAAGCCAATGTAAACATTATGGCTATTGTCGGATGCAAAACCCTTACAAATCCGTGCCTAACTGAGAGATTTGGATGTCTAGACTGTCTCTGGCCACGCATGTCATATAAACGAGATCCCGCTGACTGAAGGTGATTTTTCTTGGTACAAGTTTTTTCTTCTGCATTATTCGTCAGAAGTAGATATCTTGCTTTGCAACTTCATATATAAGCTAAAATGATGGCTCCTGACGAAATCCGGGTAGCCGCATCTTTCCAAAATGCTCTGCGTTGCAGATTCTGCGTGTTTACTGCAAGCGCACACGCACGCCAGGTAAACTCTGTGGGCAGTGCTTTTGAATTTTCACTCAAGACAGCCTGGGACACACAAAATGGACACAGCAAAAAACGTGGAAGTAGCTCTACAAACCCTGAAGGTTGTTTCCCACCTTAGACAAGCTTTGAAAGCTTCCTAAGATGTTGCATGTTTGTTTTGTCGTCTATTGTTGTTTGTTTACAAACCTGCGTCATCCTCATGGCTATATAGTAGTGCAGCAGATTCGCCATGATGTCATCTTTGTGGTCCTTGCATGGGAAGGAGAAGGTATGCTTTTCTAGCATAGCCTCTACCGTCAGCTTATATGCATTCCTGCGCGTGGCATATTGCTGAAACTCTTTTTCAGCCACCTGCAGCAAAGACAAAATGCTTATCTTTGGGTGCAGGAGCCCACCTCTCGTTTTACAATCCACAAGTGTGCTCACAGGCTGAGTGTGAACCTCAGTCTCTTCTACGAGGCTCTGCCGGCACACTGAGCATGTTGAGTACTTGAGCAATTTCCTGCACATAAACCCAGCAAGATATTACACAATGCAATCAACTGCTTCTGGCTCTGTGCAGATCTCAACAAACGCCTCATCACACTCAATCTCAGCGGCAACCAGACCATCCAATTTGGCTTTCAACTCCTGAAGACAAGTCTCTTGTTTTTCACCTAGCTTCCTGAAAGGCAAGCTTCAAATTGGCCAAAGTGAGCACATGTGCTTCTCGAGCTCGCTCTACCTCGCAATTTCCAAACTTTGGTGGCTTAATTGAGCCGTACACTGACAGCACATTGTACAGCTGAAGAAAAGTAAGCAAGGAGGGATGGTCATTCCGACCTCCTGCTTGGCGGATTGTCCCAAAAAGATGCTCCAGTACATCGTGGTTAAATTTTCCACTCAAGACATACTTAAAGCCACAGTCTTTGACCAAATATCTTGTCAGCTCCAAAGCCGACAAAACTGACTCGCAGACCTGCTGCGGTCTGCTCTGTGAGAAAATGTGCGCGGGATATCCTTCCGGCCACCACTTCTCCCTCCCACTTGTTTAACCAGTGCAAGAAAGAGACAAGAACGCTCAAGTCCTTGCTTCCCGCTGTGATGCCTTCTTGAGGATGGCTGCGATTCAGTGCATCGAACAAATCCTTCAATTTCAATGTAAGTTCCACTGTCCCTTTAACATTCTCCAGTCCAGTTGCTTTTCTCTGTGAGTAAAACTCCAACCCATTGGGAACACTTCCACTGAAGAGCTGGGTAGCGAGCTTTACTCGCATTTTCTCAGTATTCGTAGGATTCAGATGAGCATACGTGAGCTTGTGGCAAACACGCAAGTGTCCAGGCTGCTTCTTGTCCTCAACAAACAGCTTATCATAGTGTGCCCACTGGACACGACCACCATGGAAGTTGCCATGGAAGTTGCCATGAAAACGATGCTCTTTGTGTCACCCATTTCAATGCGATGATATCCCCACGATTTGGAGGGCAGGCATACGAGCGACGGGTCGTGGAACAGCATATCAAAAGTTAAAGGCCCGGCTTCCTCTTGCATTTCACTTTCGTCCGTGCATTCCTCCCCACGCACTGGTGCTGACGGCATGCAAGAGTCCTCGATCTCATCGAAAGTGCCGCAACTGGAGCTGACACACGATGAGCTGTTCTTTTTCAATGGAGCGAGAAGCTGTCTCTCGGCTGGCCGCTTCCTAGTTTTCAACGTTTTAGACAAATAAGCAGGACAATCAGGGAAACTCGTCGAATCGGCAAAAGAAAAGACACGTGGCGTTCAACAAGAGCAATGGCCAACTGCGGTCGCCCGCGCCACCCGCACTCCTACGCGCTGTCTGGTGACCCTCTTAAAGCCCCTGAAACTGACCCTCTAAACCGCTAGCGCCATCTCACGGCATTCCTTGAAAACACGAACCGGCGGTCGTCAACATCGCCCGCTGGAGAGGCGGCGCCGTTGAGACACCTAGTTTATTCTTCCACCGTGATTCTAACAGCCTCGGGAGCACAGAATTATCTGCCAAGATAATTTCACTGGGGCAGATATGGAACTATCTTGTCGGATATTTCTGTGCGCCCAAGGCGGTCAGGCCGCCATTGGAACCTGAACCTGGCAACGTTTAACGCTAGAAGGTTATCTAGTGAGGCGAGTCTAGCTGTGCTATTGGAGGAATTAGAGGGCAGTAAATGGGATGTAATAGGGCTCAGTGAAGTTAGGAGGACGAAAGAAGCATATACAGTGCTAAAAAGCGGGCACGTCCTGTGCTACCGGGGCTTAGTAGAGAGACGAGAACTAGGAGTCGGATTCCTGATTAATAAGAATATAGCTGGTAACACAGGAATTCTATAGCATTAACGAGAGGTGGCAGGTCTTGTTGTGAAACTTAATAAGAGGTACAAAATGAAGATAGTACAGGTCTACGCCCCTACATCCAGTCATGATGACCGGGAAGTCGAAAGCTTCTATGAAGACGTGGAATCGGCGATGGGTAGAGTGAAAACAAAATACACTATACTAATGGGCGACTTTAATACCAAGGTAGGCAAGAAGCAGGCAGGAGACAACGCAGTGGGGGAATATGGCATAGGTACTAGGAATAGCAGGGGAGAGTTATTAGTGGAGTTTGCGGAACAGAATAATATGCGGATAATGAATACCTTCTTCCACAAGCGGGATAGCCGAAAGTGGACGTGGAGGAGCCCGAATGGCTTGACTAGAAATGAAATAGACTTTATACTCTGCGCTAACCCAGGCATCATACAAGATGTGGACGTGCTCGGCAAGGTGTGCTGCAGTCACCATAGGATGGTAAGAACTCTAATTAGCCTAGACTTGAGGAGCGAACGGAAGAAACTGGCACATAAGAAGCCGATCAATGAGTTTGCGGTAAGAGGGAAAATAGAGGAATTCCGGATCAAGCTTCAGAACAGGTATTCGGCTTTAACTCAGGAAGAGGATCTTAGTGTTGACGATATGAACGACAATCTTATGGCATCATTAAGGAGTGTCCAATACAAGTCGGGGGTAACTCCGCTAAACAGCATGCCAGTAAGCTATCGCAGGAGACCAAAGATCGGAACAAGAAACACCAATGTATGAAAGCCTCTAACCCTACAGCTAGAATAGAACTGGCAGAACTTTCCATGTTAATCAACAAGCGTAAGACAGCTGACATGGGGAAGTATAATGTGGATAGAATTGAACATGCTCTTAGTAACGGAAGACGCATAAAAGCAGTGAAGAAACTAGGAATAGGCAAGGAGCAGATTTATGCTTTAAGAGACAAATCCGGCAATATCATTACCAATATGGACGAGATAGTTCAAGGGGCGGAGTAGTTCTATAGGGATTTATAAAGTACCAGAGGCACCCACGACGATAATGGAAGACAGAATAGTCTAGAGGACGTTGAAATCCCAGAAGTAACGCCGGAAGAAGTAACGGAAGCCTTGGGAGCTATGCAAACGGGGAAGGCAGCTGGGGAAGATCAGATAACAGCAGGTTCGTTGAAGGATGGTGGGCAGATTGTTCTAGAGAAACTGGCAACCCTGTATACGCAATGCCTCGTGACTTCGAGCGTACGGGAACCCTTGGAAGAACACTAACATAATCCTAATCCATAAGAAAGGGGGCGCCAAAGACTTGAAAAATTATAAACCGATCAGCTTACTGTCCGTTGCCTGCAAAGTATTTACTAAGGTAATCGCAAATAGAATCAGGAACACCTTTATTTATTTATTTATTTGTTTGTTTATTTATTCATTTCCTTAAAGGTCTCTGTTGAGACAATACATGAGGGAGTGGGGAGTTAGTGACAAAGAGATACTACAAATTGCAAAGGGATATTTCCGATGAGTCGCTTGAATGCAAGTGGGTCGATAATAGTGGCAACTTCGGCGGGCAGGCCATTCCAGTCTCGTGTTGTGCGCAGAAAAAATGATTGCTGAAAAGTAACGGTATGGGCTTGTGGGGGATATACTGTATTAGAGTGACTGGTGCGGGCAATGCGATGTGCTCTTTTTATGTACGGGTTGTCAAAAGGCAAGGAATGAAAGAATTTATGAAGATTAAGACGGGCTATTCTACGGCGTGAGGCTAGAGAGGGTAGGTTTATTTGGGCTTTTAGTGCCGAGATGCTTGTATTGTATGAATAAGTTGAAAGGATAAATCGTGTCGCGCGGTTCTGAACCGACTCGAGGGCTTTAATAAGGTTATTGTCTTAGACTTCTGTGAACCAAAGGACCAGGCAGGATTCCGTAAAATCTACTCAACAATTGATCATATTTACCCTATCAGTCAGGTGATAGGGAAATGTGCGGAATAGGACCAACCCTTATATATAGCTCTCATTGATTACGAGAAAGCGTTTGATTCAGTCGAAACCTCAGCAGTCATGGAGGCATTACGGAATCGGGGTGTAGACGAGCCGTATGTAAAAATACTGAAATATATCTATAGCGGCTCCACAGCCACCGTAGTCCTACATAAAGAAAGCAACAGATCCCAATGAAGAAAGGCTTCAGGCAAGGAGATACGATCTCTCCAATGCTATTCACAGCGTGTTTACAGGAGGTATTCAGAGACCTGGATTGGAAATAATTGGGGATACGAGTTAATGGAGAATGCCTTAGTAACTTGCAATTCGCTGATGATATTGCCTCGCTTAGTAACTCAAGGGACCAACTGCAATGCATGCTCACTGACCTGGAGAGGCAAAGCAGAAGGGTGGGTCTGAAAATTAATCTGCAGAAAACTAAAGTAATGTTTAACAGTGTCGGAAGAGAACAGTAGTTTACGATAGGTAGCGAGGCACTGGAAGTGGTAAGGGAATACATCTACTTAGGGCAGGTAGTGACCACGGATCCGGATCATGAGACTGAAATAACCAGAAGAATAAGTATGGGCTGGGGTGCGTTTGGAAGGCATTCTCAGATCATAAACAGCAGGTTGCCATTACCTCTCAGCAGAAAAGTGTATAACAGCTGTGTCTTACCAGTACTCGCGAACGGGGCAGAAACCTGGAAGCTAACGAAAAGGGTTCTACCTAAATTGAGGACGACGCAACGAGCTATGGAAAAAAGAATGATGGGTGTAACGTTAATGGATAAGAAAAGAGCAGATTGGGTGAGGGAACAAACGCGAGTTAATGACATCTTAGTTGAAATCAAGAAAAAGACATGGGCACGACATGTAATCAGGAGGGAAGATAACCGATGGTCATTAAGGGTTACGGACTGGATTCCAAGGGAAGGGACTCGTAGCAGCGGACCCGCCGTGGTTGCTCAGTGGCTATGGTGTTAGGCTGCTGAGCACGAGGTCACGGGATCAAATCCCGGCCACGGCGGCCGCATTTCGTCGGGAGCGAAATGCGAAAACACTCGTGTAGTTAGATTTAGGTGCACGTTAAAGAACCCCAGGGTGTCGAAATTTCCGGAGTCCTCTACTACGACGTGCCTCATAATCAGAAAGTGGTTTTGGCACGTAAAACCCCGTACTTTATTTTTAAGCGTATCAGGGGGCGGCAGAAAGTTAGGTTGGCGGATGAGATGAAGTTTGCAGGGACATCATAGCCACAATTAGTACATGACCAGGGTAGTTGGAGAAGTATGGGAGAAGCCTTTGCCCTGCAGTGGGCGCAACCAAGCTGATGATGATGATGATGAAGGCGATCAGAATGATTACAAAGTTTTCAACTACGCCTATCGTCATCGTATGTCTAGTTAGAGCTCCGTTGTCGTCCTCTATAAATTTTTGGTATGCACTAACGGTTAGGATGTTACCAGCGCGACAAGGAAACACGCCTAAGGGCGTAAACATTTTTAGTTTAGAAATGCAGCCCGAACATGTTCCAGCAGCACAACTGTAATCTGTTAAAAACCAAGGTGTCAGCGCTGTGTTAAGGTAACGCCGCCAACTGAATTCGATACATTCTTGCGACCTCAACGCACATGCGCACGTCATCAAACCTAAAGGCCAGACAATGATCTGGCCAATGGAAGTATCTATCTATCAAACCCCTCGCACATTGGCGTGGCTTAACCGGAGAACTGTTCTGGGCACTTCACTTGAACTGCTCTCGCTGTTATTCAGACCGGCGGGAGGTGTTCCGAAAAGGAAATGTTAATTTAGTGTACTTCTAATTGAACATATTTCTTGAAGACCCAACTTTTTGCAAAATATTGTAGCGTGTACCATCTGCACCCGTAGTAGTCTTCTGCAGACGACACCACAGAGCTCGTGGTGTCGTCTTCTCGTGTCGTGTCCCCGTCTACGTTTTGCGCTGTTAACACCAGGTTGGAAAACCAACAAGCCCATGCTGCTGTTTAAGCAGTTTCCTGAAGGCTGTGTTCGAGCGTGCATATCGGTTTCTCAATAGAACGGCCAATGTCGCTTCGGGTTATGGTCACGGCGTTTCGACTTGAGCTTCAATTTCAGAGCATGCGTTTGCGGCACAGAGTTGTGAAACAGTCGTGTTCAAAGCACGTCCTGGACACAACCTTATTTCGGAAAATTCATCAGCGACTGTCTCTCGAATTTCTTCGCTAAAGCCAGAGTCACGAATTGTTGTTGCTATGCGTCAGGGCCACTGAAGGACCTTATAACATTCCCTAAGTTTGGCTGTGGCATTATAATAGTTAATGCGGAGGAAAACTTTCTCCATCGCTTTCTGCATAGCATCGGCTAATCGCTACGAGTTATGGAGTATGTTTTAATGGGACTGTAGCATTCTTAGGGTACTTCACACACTTTCCGGTGTCTATATACCTATCTATCTGTTTTCAGGCCAACTTGGGTTACCGGGTCTGCTTGAGTCAACTTGCGGCTATGGTGTTATGGCTAGAGCATCGGACCGCTCCGATGGGGGGAACTGAGTTTGAAAACAAGCGTAGAAACAAATGACTAGGTATGTGGCACTGCGGATGTGCCGCTTGTTTGTTTTTTGTTTGTTTGTTTGCCTCCAAGAGCGGCTCATACCCACCATGAGAGGTTGGCCAAAGATAGGGTGAGGTAAGGATATCATTAATACGAGTCTAAAAAGAAGCACTATTGAGAAATTTTGAATAACTACAAAGAATGAAGTCAGGTGAAAATTCAATGAACCGCTTTCACGCCAATTTGGATCACTGGGTATGTGGCAGAGGGTATGACCCGCTCTACAATGAACCACTTTGAAGCCAACGTGACTCACTGGCTATATGCCAATCATATGTGCCACTATTCAATGACATAAAAAAGTAATTTAAAATTTATTCGGCGCTAGGTGGAACGTAACCTGCTTTATGTATATATATATATATATATATATATATATATATATATATATATATATATATATATTCAAAGTTGGGCACGCAGTCGTAACATATGTAGGAAAAAGACGACGAACCTTTTGGAATGCGTATTAACGTTATCGGCTGGTGGACCAGCCTTCGTCAGAGTACAGTGACCAAGGCTGTACTGAGACGTAGGCTGTTTCACCAGCTAAAAGCGTTAAGTAAATACGTCTCCCAAAATGTTCATCGTCTCTTTCCGGCATATATATATATATAGACGTGCCACGCGCGGACTTGGCGGGGGTGCCGCTAGATGGCGTAGGGTGTTCAGAAGGATTAAAACCCCTTAAACTTCGTAAAGTAGCGACACTCTCCTCCTCCGCCTTCACTCCTCCTCCTCGTTACTCCTCTCTTTCACGCTCCGTCATCGACTGTGGCGCCGCCTACACTGCTCGAGCATAGCACCGGCGTCAACATGCGGTCGTCGCCACTCCGTGAACGCTCCTCGAGCAAAAATGGCGCTGATGCACGGCGCGAGGGCTCACGTGATGCTATTAGGTCAATAGCAACGCGGCGTCGGCCAGAGCGCGCGAGGAGGAGGCGACATTGTCCAAAGCGTGGCACTGCTTTGCGAAGTTTAAGGGGCTTTAAGAGGGATGCGCAAGAGAGGCGCCCAGCTGGATACAGAAGTCACGCATTACGCATTTAAGAGGTGGCAATACTCTGTGTCGCTGTGATAATAGGATGAACCTCGACATTTATCGTTAGATGGGCTCTGCGGGACTTTAATTTGGTGCATTCTTCTCGAAGACCAGCCGCGTTCTTGCAGGCAAGCCAGTCTCGCCGTTTTCGTGGCCGATCCCGCGGATGTGCAATCTAAAGTTTTGTGCAACTGGTGACTGGGTACGTTCACTCGGTCACTGCGCTAGGGTACTGTACTGGGAACTTAGACGGGAACACGTCAAGTTGTTCAGTTTCCTTTTCTCTGCCCCTTTAATCTTTATGATCAAACAAGCAAAGTATTATAAAACTGCAGCTAACCGCTCGAACCAATTCATCGCAGCACATCTTAATAATTACAAGTTCAAAATGAAATCTAGTATTAAACTGAAAAACTCTTTCAGTTCAAGTCTTAAAAGCCAATGACAGCAACAAGTTATACATCAACTTTTTTATGTTACCCTTTATCACATAAGGTGGCCATGTCTCATCTGCCTTTTAGAGGACGGTGCGAGTGGCTCTTCGACGCTACAATGAAGATACGAACGTCTATGTCTCCACGTGAGACGTTTCAAGAGATGGGCGAGCTTTGTCAATTCGAATTACTTTTCATGTTGATCTATATTATCTAATAAAAGTCTCAATGACCACCTCTGCTGTGCCCAACACAATCTTGTTTCAACAGCCCTCAGAAGCTCGCAAGCGGTGATCAAATCCACTATAGCTTGGTGCTGGAACAGAATAGAGCTTGCGAGTTTCTAACATCCCACTTCAATTCCTAAGAAAGCAAAGTGTATTCACTCTTCTCCGCAGTTATTCTGGCCTGTTGTCTCGACCAGCCGACAGCACCTGCAACAGACATCTAAGCGTAATTGACGCCAGTCATTCGTGACACCTCAGAGGGCGTAACTGTTCCTTCAATAAAGAAAGAAGTCACAGCCACTGCATCACGTTTATATTCTTTGACATGATGAATAGAACTTATAAACTATTAGTGCAACCCGGCATCCTCACACTTATCGTCACATTGCGGATGAAGATTGGACGATCATATGCTGCAGGTACCCTGTCTGTAGCAGCAGTCGCCGAACGCTTGGCCGGTGCGTGTTGGCGGTCCTATGCTGCAGTGCAGCCAGCGGCCGACGACGACGACGGCTGACCTTCGCCTGGGGCACCGATGACAGAGCCCAGGGTTTCCCGGATTCCGCCCTGGTCGAACGTCGACGTGTCCGCTAACAAGTCGTCGTCTTAGTCGTCTAGGAGCGTGGGGGATAGCTGATTATCGAGCATCGTTAGGGCATACGGCGTTTTAGGCTGTTCTAATGCGCGAACAGCCATTAGCTGAGTGGTCGGCACGGAGTTTTCTCTGTTCCCCCCACTCTGTGATGTTGGCAGAAGACCGGGGAACCGCTGCATGTTGTAGGGCCGCGCAGACGAGCCAGCCGACGCCGTGGCCGTGACAGTCGCCGACGGCCTAGGGAGTGGCATCCCCTGACCAACACCCAAATCGCTGCCCCGGGCAGCGCTGGTTGCTCGCCGTTCGTTCCTTTGCGGCGGTGGCGGCGGATGCTGTTGCTGCTGGAACTCCGGGGTGCCTCGATCCTGGGCCATGGCCATGGAAATGCTCGGCTGCTGCTCCTGGTCCCGGCAAGTGCCATTCGTGAGCTCGCTGCGGCGCTCCTGCCCCTTGCACCGCTGGCCCTCACGCGTATTGTACACGCAGTCCGCGTGCTTCCTTCGATGGACGGTGGCAGCTGCGGCCGCCTCGCGCTGGTAAGGCTCCTTATCGGCGACGCTGAGAACGCCACAGCTTACTCAGGCGAATGCTCATGCGCTGGTTGTTCTCGTTCGGGTTCTCAGCGGCCACCGATCGCCTCTTTCCATGTGCAGACAGCATGAAGGCGTTTGGAGGTCGCTGAATGCGTGACCGCAGCTGGTAACTGTGCTGCACCTCACTGCTCTGCGATGCACCTTCCACGCCGGCATCGGAAGCTGTGACACAAGGCGCGGACTGGTCGTCTGCTGAAGCGAAGCTGACGACGACGGCTGACATTCACAGGGGTCGACGTATGCAGAGCCCAGGCTGTGCAAAGGTGCAGCCATCCAGAAATCCGCCCTTTTCGAACGACCTCCTCCTCCTCCTTCTTCTTGGCTCGTGACCCGTACCCTCTCGTGGCTTGCGAAGACACAAGTGGATAAAGAAAATGAATTTAGGAGCTAAATCGCACGTGAAAATTTCAGAAAAGGCAAATTCGCGGGCTTTCGTTATGATGGCAGAAAAAAATATTGATTAATAGGTACGAATCTAAATATTGCTGAATAGGGCGTTTCCTAGACCACTCTACAATTTCCTCATTGTAAGTGTGTGTCCCTAGATATATGACTTACTGAATTGATTAGTGAATCTGGATTAATTACTAAACTAAACAAAATGCAAGAAGTTGTGTGATTGCCTCCATAAAGGGGCCGACATAAAATAGTCCGTAATAATAATAGTCAATCCATCCACCAAAGGTGTTTATTAAAGCGCCCAGCAACAACCTCGAGGGTATCGATGCTGGTGTAAATTATTAATAATATTATTATTATTATTATTACTCGTTCATTTTTTACTCTACCTGTGTCATCAATTTATGTATTATCGTTTTCGCCATGTGTATCATATTCATAGGCATGGTCCTACAAGCAAACTGAGGCTGAGACCGGCCTGTGTATCTTGCTTCGTGTTTATTGACGGCAATATATATATATATATATATATATATATATATATATATATATATATATATATATATATATATATATATATATATATATATATATATATATATATATATATATATATATATATATATATATGGGCACGGTGGCACAGCGTATGCAATGTCTCCTAACCGCCTCCTGTTGCTTGAACAGGTTAGTTATTACAACTATTATGGCTACAAGAATGATAATCGCTTTGCTGTTGGTCTGCCATGCCCAGAAGTGATTTTTTCCGGTTTCGCATCTTTATGTCTGTTGCTGTCTGGCGACGTCGAAATGAACCCTGGGCCAGAAACGAAGGTGATGTTAAAGGAATTGTGCGATGCCAAAAGGCAATACAATCAGATCTAGAGAGCATGAGCAAGCGACTGAAGGTGGTTGAAAACAGCCTTAAAATATTTAAAGAACAGGCGAGTACAATCGCTCAATTGTCTAAAACAGTAAAACAGTTAAAGAGTACACTTCGGCACCAGCAGGAGAGAGCGAGAGAGAGAAAAAAAACATTTATTAGAACCATCGAGGTGGTTGCTCTTGAGGTCGAGTGGGTGGTGTCCTCATTCCAGGACTCCACTGGCCATGGCTGCTCGACGTACTTGCTGGACGAGAGCTTCTTGTCCCGTCAGGGTATCGCCGGTCAGCTGTACCTCCCACCGCTCAAATTGCGTGCTAGGCGTCTTTAAGTGTTGAGGTTTGCCCCGCAGCCCCACGAGATGTGGAATATGTGTAGGGCGTGTGTCGCCGCACCAGGGGCAGATGCCGCGATATGTATGTGGGAACATTTTACTAAATTCGGCTTTCTCTTCACACCTGCGATACACTAGTGGTGCAGGTCGAGGCATCTCTCCTTTGTGCCTCTCTCACTTTCTGTATTTGTGTAGGTTAGGAAATGTGTTTGTCTGAATAAGTCGGAGAGCTACGGCATCTTCAGTGCTGAGCTTTCTGGGAGGCGGAGGATAAATCCTGCGGTTCAGTCACTGGATCTCGAGTCGGTCGCAGTAATTGGACGGCAGGGGCATGAAGGTAAAGGGTGGGGATTGATGAGACGATTCGTCTTGCCCCGCTCGGTTGATTAGCGCTCGAGCTAGGGCGTTCGCCCTCTCGTTCCCCTCCAGACCCGCGTGGCCCGGCGTCCACGTGATTTGATGGTATTCTTGCAGCTTCGGGTCTAGAATCTGAGCCGCCAGCAGCGGTGTTCGTCCGTTGGTAAAGTTACGGCAGGCCTGTTGCGAGTCGGTAACGACATGGACTTCCCTGCCTACCCTGTCTTCTTGCTTTATTACCAGTGCCGCGGCTATGGTCTCAGCCGCAGCTGGGGTCTCTGCCCTTACGGAGGCCGTGAGGGTCAAGGAGTTGTCTCTTCCGTTCACGGCGGCTACCGCGAAGAGGCCCCCTACAGGGTACGCCGCCACGCCCACGTACGTTACGTACGGGTCACCCTTGAATTGTCGGCGCTGTCTGTCGACGCGAGCCTTGCGTCGTCCTTCATGGAGTTCATGGCTCATGTGCTTCGGTATCGGGTTCGCCTTGATCTTGCCTCTGACCTCAGGCGGGAGTGATCGTTGCCCATCGAGGGCACGGAGCTGCGTTGCCGTTCCGGTCCGGTGGAGGATGGCTCTGCCCGCCGCCGTCTTCTGCAGTCTGGTCTTTTGCGAAGCCATAACCGCGTCCGACAGCTCAGCGAAGATGTGGATCCCGAGGGCCGCTAACTTCTCGTTTGAGGTGGTGACAGGGAGACCGAGGGCCGTTTTGTACGCGCCTCTGATGATGGCATCGACTTGTTCTTGGTCGCGTTTGTTTAGCGAATGATAGTGATACGGCATGCTATACGTGATTCTGCTGATCACCAGAGCCTGGACGAGGCGAAGCGTGTCCTCTTCTCGCATGCCATTGCGGCTTCTTGTAATTCGTTTTATATATAATCCGCGAGATCTGGTTGGTGGCAGACCTTAGGGTTTGGATGGTGTGGGAGGCTTTCAGGTTGCTCTGGATCCAAAAACCCACAATCCTAGTCTTATTTCCTTCCGTGATCTTCTGGCCCTCAAGATAGAGGTCGATAGGGCCGGGGGACTTGCAGATTCCTCCTCCACGCACCCGGATCACCTCGGACTTTTCTGGCGCACAACGCATCCCGCTCGCTGCCGCAAATCTCTCCACGGCCGTCGCGGCCTCTTTGAGGGTCGCCTCTTTTCGCGTTAGGGAGCCCTTGGTGGCCCAGAGCGTGATGTCGTCTGCGTACAGGGCGTAACCTAGATCGGGAATCTTCCGCAGCTCTTTGGTCAGCGCTAGCATCGCGACGTTGAATAGAATCGGGGAGATTATAGCCCCTTGCGGTGTTCCTTTGTTCGGCACGTCGATCGTATCCGATCGAGTCTGGCCTATTCCGATGGTTGCTGTCCGGCCCGTCAAGAACGATTTAACGTAATTAAAGATGCGCTCCCCGCAGCTGATGTCGTTCAGTCCCTTGAGAATGGCTTCGTGAGAGATGTTATCGAAGGCCCCTTTTAGGTCGAGTGCGAGCAGATGTTCTCCTCCCTTCGGGATGCCCTTAAGAACTTCTTCCCTTAGGATTAGGAACGCATCTTGCGCAGAAAGTCCCGGCCTGAAGCCAAGCATGGACAGCCCTGAGGACAGAAGTAGGCGGAATAACCTGGTGGTATTTGGAATAGCAGAAGGCGAGCGGGAATCCTTAGCTGACCTTGAAGCGAAAGTGTTAGTAGGTGTATTCGAAGAAAAACTTGGCATCGACTTGAGTACCGTGGAACGAATACAACGGATCGGGAAAAAAAGAAAACGCCCGGCCTCGACCTGTAATTTTCAGGTTGTATGACTATAGGGAAAAAGCTAAAATTTACAAGCAATGCAGAAAGCTGAAGGGCAGTGGCGTCTCCATTTCTGATGACTTTTCAAAAGAAACGCTGGCAAAGCGTAAAGTGCTCTGGGATTCCGCGAAACAAGAAAGGGAGGACGGCATCGCGTGCGCTTGAATTACGACAAACTACATGTGGACTCTGACGTGTACACGTGGGATCAATCAAAGCGCAGCCGTGTGAAGGTTCCGTATCCTAACGGACGCCCTACTGCTGGTAGGGGTGACTGACGGAACAAAGAATATGATTCGAATGCCTTCCGCTTGATCAATCTGAACGCTAGAAGTTTAGTAAACAAAAGTGGAGACTTAGAATATATCCTGGCTAATTGCGATCCCCATGTGCTTACAATAACCGAAACGTGGCTGCGGCCCGAAATACAAGACGAAGAGCTCGTACCACCTAATTACAAAATCATACGAAGAGACCGCGATGCTCGTGGGGGCGGAGTTGCTATTGTATTCAAGGCCGATATTGACTGTGTGCAAATTACTGGCATTCCAACACATGAAAGCATCTGGTGTGAAATTAAGCTAGATAAAACAAGGATAATTCTTGGAACTGTTTATAGACCGCCTAAATCGCCCATTTCCTATATTGAAGATATGGAGCTTTACTTAGAGAGCTTTAAAAAGCGCAGCTGTCGCATAATCATTGCTGGGGATTTCAACTTGCCAGGGATTGATTGGTTCACGCTTAGCGTTAAGCCTCGCGAAGATGCCCATAGTGAACTACTTCTAGAAATAGCTTTCAGTAAGGATTTACAGCAGGTAGATCATGAGTGTACACGCGTAGTTGGGAAATCAAGATCTATATTAGACTTGGTGTTCCTAGACGGGCGATTTGAAGACTACGACGTATCGGTTGAAACCGGCCTCTTGGATCATAAGCTAGTTTATGTGGAGATATAGTCTACCGCTGTATACCCGAAGGCTGGTAGTACTACGCATGTTCTGTGCTTCGATAGAGCCGATGACACAAGCATTATTGATCATTTTTCGCTGTGTTTTGATGAATTCACTTCGATGGATGACGTGAATGCGACGTGGATTGCGTTTAAAGATATTGTTTTTCACTGCGTAAACAGATTTCTGCCAACTCGGAAGAAGAAAATAAATAAACAGAACTCGTGGATAACCCGAGAAATTATACATTTAAAGCCGAAATTTGACCCTGAGAGAAAGAAGTAAAAAAAAAAGTTCATAATAAAATTTCGGCGCTAAGCTCTATATTGCGCACAAATATGGCTGCTGCTAAAACGAATTACTATGACGTGACATTAACTAATTTTATGAAGCACGATCCGCACCGTTTTTGGCGCCATTTGTCACATAATAACGAAGGTCCAAGTGTCATTGTCGCTAATGGCGAACTTGTGTCGGACAACTCGCGTATGGCAGTATGCTTTAATGATTTTTTTCAATCTGTCTTTACTGACATTTCTGCAGATGGTCTTTCTTCCCCCTCTCTAGAATCCCCGTACACATCACCAATGCCTAATATTCAGGTTTCACATGAAGGCATTGTAGCTCTTTTGCTTAAAATTAACGATAAGAAATCTGTAGGTCCAGACGGCATACCAAATGCCTTTCTGCGCAGATATGCGGGATGGGTAGCTCACTATCTGGAGATCATTTTTAATTCTTCGCTGAAACAAAAACGGGTCCCAGATGATTGGCTAGTCGCAAAAGTGTTTCCGGTTGTTAAGAATGAGAAGAATGAGAATGAACGACTGAGAAGGAAGGTTACTTGAAGCATATTTCACACCATATAGCAAACAGAAATGTTCTGCAAAGGCATCAGCAGTGTTCGAGACAATATCACTATTTTCATGAAGAAGGCGTACATCTTTGGCACTCTTTTTAGAAGAGAGGGCCCACAAAGCTCCAGAAATATATTGAATTATGTGTCACGCTGGCTTCAACACAATCAATGTGGTTAAAGTGATGATTCTAATAATAATAATAATAATAATAATAATAATAATAATAATAATAATAATAATAATAATAATAATAATAATAGTCTTAGTGGTAACATGGCACACTAGACTAAAGGCTGATGCCTGTATGTTAGAGCATCTGATAACCAGCCATCTAGAGCAGGAATTTGCAGAATGCAGAAGACACTTCCTTCCCCACCACGTGTACACACACTTGCTCAATAACGCAGCACGGCACACACGCACACATTCGACAGGTGCACAACGCACAGGAGTGGCAATTCAGTCTGGTTCCAAGGAAGGAGAATCCAAATCGCCACGGGGGTGGAGAGAAAGCTCTGCATGCCAGATATACTCATGGAGTTGTGGTGTGGTGTTAACCATAGAGGCGCGATGAGGGCTCAGGCTGTGCTGACCATTTGTTCAGACGAACTGAAGAAAGATTAGTGCTGTCCAGAGAGTCGTCAAGCACCTTGCAGTATAGACTAGTGCGATGTAGCGTTGGTATTGCAGGGTATGCTACTTGAGGGGTTTGAGGCAATCCTCGAAGGCTGGCATGAGCTTGTGACAACCGAAAAGACGGGAGTAAAGGGTGCGTATTGTCCGGCGCTGAACAAGCTTAAGTTTGTTAGCGTCGCGAGTTTGGTACGGGAACTATACTGATGAGCAGTACTCAAGTCGTGACAGAATGATAGAAGTGTAGAGTGCTCGGAAAACCTTAGGTCATGAGGGAAGGGAGACACGGGACACAAACCCAAGAATGGGCCGGTGCTTACATACAGCGCTGGTGACAGTTGAGAGTAGAGCTAAATGTTACACCCAGAATGGGAAGGGCCCGAACAGGCTTTATAGAGGTGCCTCCAAGGAAGAAGGTTGGACGTGCAGCTGTTTTGTTGTGGCTGATACGCATGGCAGCACCTTTTACGGTGCTACTACAAAGTTTGATATTGTAGGCCCAGTCGTTCACCTTTACAGAATGTATTTATTGTAAGCACATATGCTGTGCATCGGCATATTGTTGTTGTGGAAGTGTTAACGTGTTAATCAAACACATTCTGCGCAGATGCATTAGTAACTTAGTTTTGAGTAGATCTTTGTCCTGACTGCAATTTATAGTATCGCAGCAAGAAACATTTTAGTAGAAGCTGAAGGGATTCCAGCAGTGTAAGCATACCGACTGCACAAAACACTGATGACACTTTTTCACCTTCCTCACAGTGCACTCACACCATCTACACTTTCCATAAGCAAAAAGTGAGATAAAAAATCAATTACAGCTTCATTGACTCAGTACTTGCTGCTTCTGAAGCGGGCATCGAAGCAATCGTGGTATACACTGCTACATGCATAGGTCTTGCACGATGCAGGTCCTGCTATGCACTGCACACAGGTCACACGTTGCAAACAGATAATTTCTTTTTGCACTGCTCAACTATAAGGACACACCGACTCAAACATGACTGCGTTGTCACGCATGCTTCAGTGCGTCAGTGTTCTTGATTGCTGCACGAGCGAATTGTCCCCAACTAGCCCAAAAGACGGACGCACTTGAAAGAAGTGATGAATCAGTACAGTGAACTTGTACTAACTGGATTCACATGCCGAATAGAAGAGCACAGTGTCAGCTGAAACAGGCGGCGCGGCTGATTATGTAAGTACTTCCAATAGTTCGGCTACTAGTGTATTTCGCTTTCGCAAGTTATCTTTACCACTGGAAACAGCGCAGAGCTTGCCCGTGAAACTTGAGTCAACCGATCACCACACGAAACACGCCGCGGTTGACCAACCCAACTTCCACACGGTTCATTAATTCACCACATCACACATCACACGAAGTCAGGAGTGCCATATTTTAAATCACTGCAGCACCAAACGGACCTGAAAATTCACTTCCTTCGACAGATTTTCTTAGCTGGCCTCGTTCACTCGCCAGTTACGAACTCGATGGACCCGCAAGGCCTACGCGTAACGTAAACATCGGCGATAGGCGAGTGCTGATTATCCAGACTTAGGAACTCGTAAACATGTTTCCATTCGTTTTGAGCATAACAAAATACACACACAACAAGCACAGACGTTGCGGTAATCGTGATTCGGTTGGCTGTTTTAGCAGACGATCGTGCCGAGCCCGGCGGAACCCAGTGGGCAGGTTGGATTAGTCGGCGTCGTTCGAAGTCGCTTCGGATCTACGTCGCACTGCCACAAGCCACGGTCGTCGGTCGTGTCATCGTCGGCATACTATTACAACACTGTCTTTCAGGAACACCGTCGCACGCGTCGTACGCCCAAGGAACTCGGACGATCTCGGACGAACTCGAACTCGTACGGGCGGCCATCGTAGGCCTAGCAGCCGGAGGCTCCGCAGCCTCCGATTGGTTGACGCCTGCGACTCGTCGCAGCCTCTCATTGGTGCACGCCGGTGCAGCTTCGCCGCGCGTCGGCAACCTTCTAGCATCGGCAGTAGACATAATCGCTGCGCGACGTTCCGCTTCGCCGCGTTTCCGACCGACGCTTTGACGCATTTGACCCTTCGGCGCGCGCCGAAGCTTTCCGGCGCGTTCCAGTGGTTGGGGCATAAGGCGTTGGGTGCCAAAACCGCGGTCCGATAATGAGGCATGCTGCAGTGGAGGGCTCCTTGTTAATTTTCGCTACCTGGGGTTACTTTGGCGTGCACCGAAGTCTAAGTGCACAAACTTTTTTTTTTTCATTTCACCCTCACCGAAATTTGGCCACAGCTGCCGGGCTATTTATTTACGTCAGATGGGCTATTTGTTTATAATAAAGAAGCTGTCGATATTTTTTTCCCGAGTGATGAGCCATTCTCGCCAATGTTTACGTGGTTGCGGCAGGGTTATATGGAAGCCACTTGTCGCATCGGCCGCTGTGTACGCAACTTGCACGTATATATCGCAGTGAGTCGCTAGGGATGGTGGCACCTCTGTGCCTCTCTGATAAGATAGCCATTTCATTGGTGGCCTGCGTGAGCATGAGCTCGACTTGCGGAAGACATGACTCTCCGCCGAGCAAATGCTGCAAGTGAAGGAGTGAGGAAAGCAATGATTGCTCACAATAATCCCAGATAATCCTCAATTTCTCGCTCCAACGCGGCCGTATTTACATGCATACTGAGGTTGTTTCTAGACAAGTGTCGGCGTGGGAGCAGCGATAAAATCGCGGCTAAATTGTATGTGGTTTCTTACACATCAATTCTTGCTTGTTTAGGCATTGTTTATGCAGTGACCGGCGCCTCCCCCCCCCCCCCTCCCCCTAAAAAACCATCAAAACAACGAGTTTGCGCTTGCCGCTGCTTTGCTTCGGCTGAAATCTTGCAGCAAAATCCCATTTTACGGATGATGGTTGGGTATAACTCTAGGCACCGTTACTTTGCTGGTTTCTCAAAAACAAAATGCCAATTTACGTTCGTCCAAGCATTTCACCATATAGGGGTGTTGATAACATGGCAGAAATGATTTCACTTGCTCACTCTCGTAGTCTTCTCCATGGTATTAGCATATTTTTTCGGTTTTTTTTTACATGTAGGTACGTGCTCTGACGATGGACGCAGACGAAGGAAAATGTGCATCTTCTTTTTCTGGCCAGCTACGACCGCGCTTGATTGCACTGCTTAGTTCGAGCAAGGCCGTGAGCCGGCAAGTATAGACCCGCATAAGTACACTTCTGAAGGGCCTGACAAGTCCCTTAAACGGCTTCGCAGTATTTGGTGTAATAATATGTTGCTCACATCCGCATACAACTGCGAAGGGGGTCTCTTTTTTTTTCGCACCAGAATTATAGTAAATGGAAGGCACGACCTCACGCGGAAGATCAGCATCGGCATGTAACGCCATAGCAATCAAGCAACTGCGGCGCTGGCTGGTCCGTTCACTGGCTGTTCGCGCCCCCCCCCCCCCCTTTCGCATCTTTCCATTACACTCCATTGTTTGTCGATGCTAAAGCTGCGCGGTTGTTGGCGATAAGGGCATGTCACCTGGTTGCCGACCAGCGTCGTGCAGGCGACGTTGTACGGCGGTGTGTTGCGGGACGCGGAAAGGAAATTTCCCCGCCGCTCATAGGAATTTCTCGCGAGAAATTTCGCCCCCTAATCGGCGCTGGACTCTTGCGAATGCCCGTGGGCATCTGCACGAAATCGCCAGGCAAGCCGCAGCGCCTGGCTTCCGCGTCTCCTTGTGGAGCAGTTGGAAAAGCACGCGTTCTAACGGTAAGAGCTAAACAACACTGCAAAGCTCTGTAACGACAAGTCAAGAAGCTGCACTCGACTGTGCCACCGTGTCGGTTCCTTGTAAAAATCGAATCAAATTATGAGGTTTATTGTCCCAAAGCAACACACCGGCTATGAGGTGCTAGTAGTTATACATATCTAAGTAAACTAATGTTTATTACATATTGTTCCGATGATACTGGGTCCCTAGCCAGTTGTACTTAGAACAGAAATTATATGAAAAGGACAGCCCGAACCCACCACAAGCAACAACAGGAGTAAAATCAATCAAATACAAGAGGGGTTTTTAAGCAATTAATACCCAAATCATAAAATTTTCATTTATAGAAAGCCAATAAATACAAGTTGGCTGTTCAGCTAGGAGAGGACTTGCTGGCATGGTGAGTTGATTGAAAAAACCGAGAATTGAGTGATGGAGGATTACGCCGTCGGGAGTGTTCTTGCGCAGTGTTTTTAGTTTGTGGGAGGTAGTTGTGGTGTATAAAATGTGACAGGGATTACGTCTGCTTCGTAAAGAAGATATATTTAGAAAGAAGACCAATGGCATGCAACCTACAGGCAGCGAACTTTTATCTGGGATCAAGAAATTTATGGACCGAGATTCTTTTTTGGTAACAGCCGAATGCTCTAGCGGAATGCGCCACGGAGGCTGGACTGGTAATACAAGAAAGGAGAAATGAAAATTGAGGGGAGATAATTGCGGAATGCGGAGTTTTACAATTGAGACGTCTACTTAGGCAAGCGGGAAAAAGATTTAATGTTAGGGAAATGGGCTGAGGGTATTAAGGAAAAACGAAATAAAAATGTGCGCGTGAAAGAACCAGGAAAGATATGGATAAATTTAAATTTTAATATTGAGTTTAACTGTCCTGAAACTGTAGAGGTTTATGAGCACGGTGCCGTGTTTTCGGTGTTCACCGATAAACATTGAAAACTAATCACCCAGGCGGTTCTCTCTAATTGGATAAAAACGGAAAAACACCGAATTGGAGCGGTCCTTGAAAAAGAAAAGATGGCGAAAATCACCTGGAATCTAGGATCTTTTGAGCCGCCAGACGAATAGAAAAATCTCAGAAGTCTCATTCAGACGTGCTTCTCACGTATCGTGCATATTTTGTTTTCGTTTCTTGTTGAGAAAGAGCTTTCACATATGCTAAAACAAGTAAAAAAAAACTTTGTTTATGTAAGCCACTTGCAGAATATCCACACTATAAAGTTCCATCTGGTGAAGTTGGCCTTGGCAGTATCCGGCGAGAGCACAGCAAGGAATGGCCGGTCCCGCCATGAACTTCATTTAATTCTCCTGCCATCCCCGTGTCAAGCAAGAACGTAGAACGTGCGTTCTCTGGACTGAGTTTCTCCGAGCCGAAAGGAGCCTGCTCCGATGGCTGACATTTCTCTCGCAATGCACATGCCAATTTCTTTCAACGAAAATTACGTATTACTTTCATGCTCCTGAATTCGTCGCGTTTCACTTTTTTCCACTGGTTTGTTCATTAATTATTATGCAGAGTGTTTGGAATCTGTTCAATTAAGAAGTGTCAACTCAGGTGCGTTATATTTTATGCGTTAATTGTATACTGCCGATTTACAACGCAATCGCCCATAATCACCGATTTCTCTCCGCCATTGAAATTAGACACCGAAAAACGCTGGTTCAAAGCGGAGCGGGGCAGAAATAAACACTCATTAATAACCCCCAGATTCGAAGAAAAATACCGAAAACACCGAACACTATCAGGGACGCCATAATGAGGGATATCTCCGAATTAATTTTGACAACCTGAGTATTCAACGTGCACCCGAAGCACGGCACATGAATGTGTTCGCATTCGACCCCCATCGGAATGCGGCCTCCGCGGTCGGGAATATAACCCGCGATCAGCAGCACAACGCCACAGCCACTTAGCTACCGCGGGGGTTCATTCGATGCGTGTCGCACGAGCGGTGTGGTAAAGGTGGCCCTTGAGACGCCCGTGGCCCACGGCCTAGCCAGCCAAACAGGCGAGTCATAAGGCACCTGAATGCACGTTCTACGTTCTTGCTTGACACGGGGATGGCAGGAGAAATAAATGAAGTTCATGGCGGGACCGGCCATTCCTTGCTGTGCTCTCGCCAGATACTCCCAAGGCCAACTTCACCAGATGGAACTTTATAGTGTGAATATTCTGCAAGTGGCTTAGATAAACAAAGTTTTTTTTTACTTGTTTTAGCGTATGTGAAAGCTCTTTCTCAACAAGAAACCAAAACAAAATATGCTCGATAAGTGAGAAGCACGTCTGAATGAGACTTCTGAGATTTTTCTATTCGTCTGGCGGCTCAAAAGATCCTACATTCCAGGCGATTTTCGCCATCTTTTCTTTTTCAAGGACAGCTCCAATTTGGTGTTTTTCCGTTTTTATCGAATTCGAGAAAGCCGCCTGGGTGATTAATTTTCAATGTTTATCGGTGAACACCGAAAGCACGGAACCCTGCTCATAAACCTGTGCAGTTTCAGGACAGTTAAACTCAATATTAAAATTTAAATTTATCCATATCTTTCCTGGTTCTTTCACACGCACATTTTTATTTCGTTTTTCCTTAATACCCTCAGCCCATTTCCCTAACATTAAATCTTTTTCCCGCTTGCCTAAGTAGACGTCTCAATTGTAAAACTCCGCATTCCGCAATTATCTCCCCTCAATTTTCATTTCTCCTTTCTTGTATTACCAGTCCAGCCTCCGTGGCGCATTCCGCTAGAGCATTCGGCTGTTACCAAAAAAGAATCTTGGTCCATAAATTTCTTGATCCCAGATAAAAGTTCGCTGCCTGTAGGTTGCATGCCATTGGTCTTCTTTCTAAATATATCTTCTTTACGAAGCAGACGTAATCCCTGTCACATTTTATACCCCACAACTACCTCCCACAAACTCAAAGCACTGCGCAAGAACCCTCCCGACGGCGTAATCCTCCATCACTCAATTCTCGGTTTTTTCAATCAACTCACCATGCCAGCAAGTCCTCTCCTAGCTGAACAGCCAACTTGTATTTATTGGCTTTCTATAAATGAAAATTTTATGATTTGGGTATTAATTGCTTAAAAACCCCTCTTGTATTTGATTGATTTTACTCCTGTTGTTGCTTGTGGTGGGTTCGGGCTGTCCTTTTCATATAATTTCTGTTCTAAGTACAACTGGCTAGGGACCCAGTATCATCGGAACAATATGTAATAAACATTAGTTTACTTAGATATGTATAACTACTAGCACCTCATAGCCGGTGTGTTGCTTTGGGACAATAAACCTCATAATTTGATTCGATTTTTACAAGGAACCGACACGGTGGCACAGTCGAGTGCAGCTTCTTGACTTGTCGTTACAGAGCTTTGCAGTGTTGTTTAGCTCTTACCGTTAGAACGCGTGCTTTTCCAACTGCTCCACAAGGAGACGCGGAAGCCAGGCGCTGCGGCTTGCCTGGCGATTTCGTGCAGATGCCCACGGGCATTCGCAAGAGTCCAGCGCCGATTAGGGGGCGAAATTTCTCGCGAGAAATTCCTATGAGCGGCGGGGAAATTTCCTTTCCGCGTCCCGCAACACACCGCCGTACAACGTCGCCTGCACGACGCTGGTCGGCAACCAGGTGACATGCCCTTATCGCCAACAACCGCGCAGCTTTAGCATCGACAAACAATGGAGTGTAATGGAAAGATGCGAAAGGGGGGGGGGGCGCGAACAGCCAGTGAACGGACCAGCCAGCGCCGCAGTTGCTTGATTGCTATGGCGTTACATGCCGATGCTGATCTTCCGCGTGAGGTCGTGCCTTCCATTTACTATAATTCTGGTGCGAAAAAAAAGAGACCCCCTTCGCTGTTGTATGCGGATGTGAGCAACATATTATTACACCAAATACTGCGAAGCCGTTTAAGGGACTTGTCAGGCCCTTCAGAAGTGTACTTATGCGGGTCTATACTTGCCGGCTCACGGCCTTGCTCGAACTAAGCAGTGCAATCAAGCGCGGTCGTAGCTGGCCAGAAAAAGAAGATGCACATTTTCCTTGGTCTGCGTCCATCGTCAGCGCACGTACCTACATGTAAAAAAAAAAACCGAAAAAACATGCTAATACCATGGAGAAGACTACGAGAGTGAGCAAGTGAAATCATTTCTGCCATGTTATCAACACCCCTATATGGTGAAATGCTTGGACGAACGTAAATTGGCATTTTGTTTTTGAGAAACCAGCAAAGTAACGGTGCCTAGAGTTATACCCAACCATCATCCGTAAAATGGGATTTTGCTGCAAGATTTCAGCCAAAGCAAAGCAGCGGCCAGCGCAAACTCGTTGTTTTCATGGTTTTTTAGGGGGAGGGGGGGGGAGGCGCCGGTCACTGCATAAACAATGCATAAACAAGCAAGAATTGATGTGTAAGAAACCACATACAATTTAGCCGCGTTTTTATCGCTGCTCCCACGCCGACACTTGTCTAGAAACAACCTCAGTATGCATGTAAATACGGCCGCGTTGGAGCGAGAAATTGAGGATTATCTGGGATTATTGTGAGCAATCATTGCTTTCCTCACTCCTTCACTTGCAGCATTTGCTCGGCGGAGAGGCATGTCTTCCGCAAGTCGAGCTCATGCTCACGCAGGCCACCAATGAAATGGCTATCTTATCAGAGAGGCACAGAGGTGCCACCATCCCTAGCGACTCACTGCGATATATACGTGCAAGTTGCGTACACAGCGGCCGATGCGACAAGTGGCTTCCATATAACCCTCCCGCAACCACGTAAACATTGGCGAGAATGGCTCATCACTCGGGAAAAAAATATCGACAGCTTCTTTATTATAAACAAATAGCCCATCTGTACTAAATGAATAACCCGGCAGCTGTGGCCAAATTTCGGTGAGGGTGAAATGAAAAAAAAAAGTTTGTGCACTTAGACTTCGGTGCACGCCAAAGTAACCCCAGGTAGTGAAAATTAATAAGGAACCCTCCACTGCGGCATGCCTCATTATCGGACCGCGGTTCTGGCAGCCAACGCCTTAGAATTGACTTTTGTCTATGGTGGATCCGAGTGACAACAGAAAAATAGAAATCGATGAACCACTGTTAAATATAACGGCAAGATTCATGCTGGCTGTTATGGAAACATGATCAGTCATAACAAAACCAGCATTTTTTTATACTGTAATATTCCCGACGTTGTTGGCCATGATTAATGTTCGTTTTCCTTTAGGGGATTTGAAAGGTTAAAAGAACGTGCTTCTGGGCTTGTTCGCTCATACTTTTACAATTTTAGCACGCGGAAACTTCAAGGCGAAATGAAAGCGTAGCGCCGGCCTGTCAATGTAGAGGTGATACCACAGAACGCTGCATGTTGGTTGCTCATGCGTAAGCTGAATCATCATCGAATCGCATTTTCCTAAGCGCCCGAGAAAGCAATGTCGTGCAAGCGGTTTAGTTTTTGTCGGGAAAACCCATTGCTCGGGAAAACATGACCGTGCATGCAACATCTATATAACGGTGACGTGGAACCAAAGGTGGGGAAAGAATTTTGTTTGCAATCTTAGTTAATAATTAAATATTTATATAAATGGCGAAGGACTACAAAAGTGCGACTTTTGTCACGTATGACGCCTTGCGACGTGTTTGTTTCTTCGCCACATGGATTGCCTTTGAACTGCAGGTAACATTGATGGAAGCTGAGGGCATCTATCTCTCATCACTGGTGATTGCCAACCATGGACTGCAGTGGTTGGCCCTTGGGAACGTGACCATGAAGGACTCCGTTCTGGCCAGACTCGCGCAGGAGTTCAAGGAGCACCGCCGACCGCGAGAGTTTCAACTGCGAGGGAGGATCCCCTACAGTGTGACGCGCACTGAACTGGTCTCGAGGCTGCTGGACAGCTCCTTGGAAATTCTAAGCCTAGATGTCACGTGCAACCTGACCCAGCTGTTCGAGAAGCTCAAGCACAACACGCAGCTGATGGAGCTCGAGCTCGGACGCAGTTGCCCGGCTGGCGCCTGTCTGGACACACTAGCTTCTGCTATGGCCCAAAACATGACGCTGCGACTCCTCGCTCCCAACCCCGACATGACATGGATGCCGGACACAAGTTTCTGCTGGAAGCACCTGGGTGCCCTGATTAAGAACAGTCGTTGGCTGAAAACTTTGTGTCTCCTTGATTCGTGTCTGGGTATTCACGCTGTGCACTCGATAAGTGAGCCCATGAAAATGAACGAGAATCTCCAGACGCTGAACCTGATGGGCTGCGGATTCTCCTGCACCGACTGCCTGCAGTTCGTGCGGGCGCTTTCACAAAACACTTCGCCTTGTATGAAGTTGAAACTTGGCGTTTCAACGGGAAGCGAGTGCGAGTAGAGCCAGCTCCTCAGAGAGATCAAAGATAGTGGACTGGACGATCGCGTTCACTGGGTTTTCACGTCCTCAAGCGGAGACAATCGCCTAGGCATTCAAAATGGACACTCCATTTCATTCCCTTGAGCTCCACTGCCCAGCCATGGGCAGAGTTGGAACATTGTTCCGGGGTCTTATAAATGTTAAGCACATGCTGACTACCTTATTTCTCCGGGGATTCTACTGCTCTACGACGTTGCCAGACAGCTTTCGCGATTCTTACGAGAAAGTGTGGTTCTCAGGACGTTCAAGCAGGACATGGTTTCCACCGCCGGTACAAGCTTGCTCATTCTACAGGGACTGGAGCACTCGAAATCTGAGGTCCCTGACGGGGACCAAGAAATCCCTCAGATAAGCCAGGGCGCAGGGTTTCGAACAATTTGTGCGGAGGAACACGAGTGTCATAAAGTTGACGATTGTCAAGGAACATGCTAGACAGGATACAATCCTGACGCCTTATCTGCAGCGTGGCCTGACAGAAAACTACAGTCTGCGCGAGGTAAGGATGTTGGGCTCTCACGGACAACAGCAATTGCACGACTCGGCGATTTCGCAGTCACTGCATATCAACACTGCATGCGGCGGCATGCGCCACCACATTATTAGCGGACAAGGAACTCACGAGGGCAACCGTGTTCGCCCTAGAGCTGATCATGGCTTGCGATCCAGGCTCGTTCGTCTTCTGAATGGGCATGGGCTGAGATAAAGCAGTCTTTGTAGAGAGGCTAGAGGAAGCCATCAGGACAGCCCAGGAGGAGCTGTTCGGTATTGCCTGTCTGGACAAGTTAGCGGCAGAAGTTGCCTGATCACGAGCCAGTCGCGGCCGATTCCCAAGCTTCAACAAGGAAGTTTATGCAGAAATATGCAAGTGCTTGCACTGCATCGGTATCCCGACCGAAACGCCGCCCTTAGGTGATTTTTGATACACCTGCTCCCATTTAGTCAACAACTCGCATTGAGTTGAGTATTAGTGTTAAACACACTGGCACTCATCATTTTGCTACTTCTCATCATTCTTCATGTTATCACAAGTTCATTGCTTTCAGCGCTCTTGTGGCGCGTTTTAATGTCACCTGCACATTTTAAATTGTCAATAAAGAAACCATGTCACATTTTCCATGCTAAATTTGCCAAGATAATTGTGCCTGTACCTCGGGTCACAGCGCCCGAATGAGCGCTCTGTATCAAGATACGTTAAGTATCGTTATTGCACGCTGCATGACAGACGCAAGTCACTTTGGCAGATCGAGTGCACTTAGTACTATCGATTAAAGACTGATACAATGTTGACTGCAAAGATATGTAATAGAATTGATTTCCGGCCTGATTCCGATGTGGGTGTAAGCATAAAAAGACCACATGAATGTTCCTGCGGTGCAGTGGTGGCGTAGAGGTAGAGCATCCGCCTCACGTGCAAGAGGACCGTTGTTCAAATCCCGCTGCCGCGTAATTTTCCACCGGATTAAAAAAAATCGCGTGTTGATAAGATTGCATAAACAGGCCTGGAGTGAAGCCTGATCCCGGTGACCAGAACCGGTAACGCAGTCGCTCACCAGAGCAGGATTGGCCACCCTGGTGCAGTACTTGGCCACAGCCTCCCAATGAATACAACAATCAAACCACGGCCCTCAGTCCCCAGCAGCTGCGAAGCAACTGACCACGGCGGCGGTCCGACCTGCGACGCAGCAGAGGGTGCGAAGAATCCCTGGCTCCCAACAGGCCACCATTGGAATCTGAACCTGGCAACATTTAACGCTAGAACGTTATCTAGTGAGGCGAATCTAGCAGTGCTATTGGAGGAATTAGAGGGTAATAAATTGGATATAATAGGGCTCAGTGAAGTTAGGAGGCCAAAAAAGCATATACCGTGCTAAATAGCGGGTACGTCCTATGCTACCGGGGCTTAGCGGACAGACGAGAAATAGGAGTCGGATTCCTGATCTGGATCGGATTCTTGAGCTGGTAACATGCAGGAATTCTATAGCATTGACGAGAGGGTGGCATGTCTTGTTGTGAAACTCAATAAGAGGTACAAATAGAAGGCCGTACAGGTCTACGCCTTTACATCCAGTCATGGCGACCAGGAAGTCGAAAGCTTCTATGAAGACGTCGAATCGGCCATGGGTAAAGTCAAAAGAAAATACACTATACTTATGGGCGACTTCAATGCCAAGGTAGGCAAGAAGCGAAGGAGACAAGTCAGTGGGGGAGTGTGGTATAGGCACTAGGAATAGCAGGGAAGAGTGATTAGTAGGCTTTGCAGAACAGAATAATATGCGGATAATAAATACCTTCTTACGCAAGCGGGATAGCCGAAAGTGGGCGTGGAGAAGCCCGAATGGCGAGACTAGGAATGAAATAGACCATATACTCTACGCTAAACCTGGCATCATAATATATGTGGACGTGCTCGGCAAGGTGTGCTGCAGTGAGCATGGGATAGTAAGAACTCGAATTAGCCTAAACTTGAGGAGGGAACGGTAGAAACTGGTACATAAGAAGCCGATCAATGAGTTAGCGGTAAGAGAGAAAATAGAGGAATTCCAGATCAAGCAACCGAACAGGTATTCGACTTTAACTCAAGAAGAGGAACTTAGTGTTCAACATATGAAGGACAATCTTATGCATCTTTAAGGAGTGTGCAATAGAAGTCTGTGGTAACTCCGTTAGACAGGATACCAGTAAGCTATCGCAGGAGACGAAAGATCTGATCAAGAAACGCCAATGTATGAAAGCCTCTAACCCTACAGCTAGAATAGAACTGGCAGAACTTTCAAAGTTGATCAACAAGCGTAAGACAGCTGACATAGGGAAGTATAATATGGATAGAATTGAACATGCTCTCAGGAACGAAGGAGTCCTAAAACCAGTGAAGAAGAAACTAGGAATTGGGAAGAATCAGATGTATTCGTTAAGAGACAAAGCCGACAATATCATTACTAATATGGATGAGATAGTTCAAGCGGTGAAGGAGTTCTATGGAGATTTATACAGTACTAGTGGCACCCACGGCGATAATAGAAGCGAGAATAGTCTAGAGGAACTTGAAATCCCGCTAGTAACGCTGGAATATGTAAAGAAAGCCTTGGGAGTTTTGCAAAGGGGGAAGGCAGCTGGGGAGGATCAGGTAACAGCAGATTTTATGAAGGATGGTGGGCAAACTGTTCTAGAAAAACTGACCACCTTGTATATGCAATGCCTCATGACCTCGAGCGTACCGGTATCTTGGAAGAACGCTAACATAGTCCTAATCCATAAAAAGGAGGATGCCAAAGACTTGAAAAATCATAGACCAATCAGCTTACTTTTCGTTGCCTACAAAGTATTTACTAAAGTAATCGCAAATAGAATCAGGAACACCTTAAACTTCTGTCAAACAAAGGACCAGGCAGGATTCCGTAAAGTCTACTCAACAATAGACTATATTCACACCATGAATTAGGTGATAGAGAAATGTGCGGAATATAACCAACCCTTATATATAGCTTTTATTGATTACGAGAAAGCGTTTGATTCAGTCGAAACCTCATCAGTGTTAGTGTTGGCGTCTGAGACCTCGTCGTGAAAAATTTCAACCTACCCTCTCACCCTGCCTCGTCGAAATGAGGCGTGACTTCGCCTGCTATTGTGGGCGTCCTGTTCCTAGTGCAGAAACAACTTTGTTTCCCCGGACCCTTTACCAGGCCTCGTCGAAATGAAGCGTGACTTTCTAATTCGCCATGACCGTCTCGAGTGTGCCTGTCTGCCGGAATCCCCGCAATGTACAGCCTCTTTTGTGTGTGTGTGTGTGCGTGTGAGCGTGCATGTGTGCGTGCGTGTGTGCGTGCGCGCGCGAGTTTAGAGAGGCCCTTACCTCGAATTGGACCTAGAACAGAACTTCCACGAACCCGCAAAGCGCTGAACAGGCGGACAGGCGTCTACAATTCCGGGAAGCGGGACGACTTCTTCCTTTCAGCAGGCTCGGCAAAACCAGAGGAGGAGGGGCCCTCCTTCTGTGCCGGTCACGGCACATCGACGGAAGCAAGATCCCGCCCACGATTGTAGAGAGCCTATTTAAGGGGCTCCGAAATATAGTTTTACTCACTTCATGCTCTTCTCATTATCTTTCATATACCTTTGAATAAACCGTGCAAGTTTAGCACTAGAAAATCGCGTTGCCCTTGCGTGGTCGCGATGGTCTACCGGATGCCTGCAGCCCACCGACAACGCCACCCTACCCAATAAGTAACGTCGGTGGAGCTTCATTAGGCAGGCGTCGCTACTTCTCGGCAGCAGTACGGTACGCTACCCTGGAGTACGCAACGGCAGTCATGGAGGCATTACGGAATCAGGGTGTAGACGAGCCGTATGTAAAAATACTGAAGGATATGTATAGCGGCTCCACAGCCACCGTAGTCCTCTCTAAAGAAAGCAACAAAATCCCTATAAAGAAAGGCGTCAGGCAGGGATATACTTTCCCGCCAATGCTATTCACAGCGTGTTTACAGGAGGTATTCAGAGACCTGGATTGGGAAGAATTGGGGATAAGAGTTAATGGAGAATTCCTTAGTAACATGCGATTCGCTGATTATATTGCCTTGCTTAGTAACTCAGGGGACCAATTCAAACGCATACTCACTGACCCGGAGAGGCAAAGCAGAAGAGTGGGTCTAAAAATTAATCTGCACAAAACTAAAGTAATGTTTAACAGTCTCGGAAGAGAACAGCAGCTTACCATAGGTAGCGAGGCACTGGGAGTGGAAAGCGAATACATCTATATAGGGCCGGTAGCAACCGCAGATCGGGATTATGAGACCTAAATAATCAGAAGAATAAGAATGAGCTGGGGTGTGTTTGGCAGGCATTCTCAGATCATGAACAGCAGGTTGCCATTATGCCTCAAGAGAAAAGTGCATAATAGCTGCGTCTTACCAGTACTCACGTACGGGGCCGAAACGTGGAGGCTTGCGAAAAGGGTTCTACTTAAATTGAGGACGACGCAACGAGCTATGGAAAGAAGAATGATGGGTGTAACTTTAAGGGATAAGAAAAGAGCAGATTGGATGAGGGAGCAAACGCGAGTTAATGACATCTTAATTGAAATCAAGAAAACGAAATGGGCATGGGCAGGACATGTAATTAGGAGGGAAGATAACCGATGGTCATTAAGGGTTACGGGCTGGATTCCAAGGGAAGGGAAGCGTAGCAGGGGGCGGCAGAAAGTTAGGTGGGCGGATGAGATTAAGTTTGCAGGGACGACATGGCCACAATTAGTACATGACCGGGGTTGTTGGAGAAGTATGGGAGAGGCCATTGCCCTGCAGTGGGCGCAACCAGGCTTACGATGATGATGTTGACTACGATGATGACTCCGGCAATTGCAAATAATTATCTAACTGGATAATTACTGTCCTAATTATGAAAGTGTGAATGGGACATTTGTAGGCACTCCCAAAAGACTTCTAACTCTGGTGCTTTCAGCGGCGTACTAATTGCGTATAATTTTTCCCAATGGCAAAGAAACCTGACGAATATGGAAAATACCTCGTTACTGCGGCGTATGGGAGAGGCATGGAGTATGAGAGAGGCATGTGCCCTGCAGTGAGTGTAACCAGGCTGCTGCTGCTGCTGCTGATGATGATGATGAATTGTGATTATCAATTTTCAGGCTCTGTTATCTTAAAGTCTGAAGTTAATATTTTTTTGTTCATATTAAGGAAAGTAAAACAATGAAATTAACGTGGCAGTCACTGTTTCACTTACAAAATTAAATGAGTTGTTCCCTTGGGGAGTTCATGATGCTTTTGTTGATCGCCGTCTTCGTTGCTGACAGGGGTGTTAGTGTTTTTGGCTGCCACTGCATAGGATCTGGGCAAGAAGCAATCCGATTTGATGTGGTTCCCGGCGCAGCGGCGACAAGGGGACGTGCGCTTGGCTGTCTCGTGACCGAAGACTTCGCACCTTTCGCAACGTGGTATATCGCATGCCTTTCCTAGGTGTCCTTCCGTCCCACTCCGTGAGCACACCTTCTGAATTCCTCGGTTGTCGAACATGATGCGATGGTCTTGTATTGACATAAATTTGGCGTGGGCTTCGCCATTTCCACGCGAATGACCCTTATGCCGGTGCCGACTTTAGCGTGATTCTTCAATTGGAAGAACTTTTCCATATGTAGACCGGAGTGTCGCAAGTGCGGCGTCTCCCACGTACGGGGGGACACGGAAGGCAAAAATGTAGGACTCGTGGTCCGACTTGAGCTACTGGGACCTAGGCACCATTATGAACGAAGGAGCCCCGGGACGATAATTTGACAGCGGCTGCTGCGGACACGACAGCTGCGATGAACTTCACTTGTCCGTGGTGTTAGAAGGTCTCAAGGCCTCCTGGCCCTGCGCTTTCTTCGATGGCGTGGATTATTTCATCGGCGCTGCTGCTCGTTGACGAGCTGAAGGTGAAGCAGTGCGCCTTGGGAGGGGGCTCAGAGAACGCCATTCTCGTTGAGTTTGACGGCTACACTCTAAAAAAGGTTTACACGCTTTGGGGTGTATATCTGCCACACAACAATATTCGTCATCTGCCTTGCTTGCGTATCCTTTCCTGAAGACGCTGCGCCCGCTAATTTCCTGTCGGCAATGCTATGTCATGCTGATAACGCGCATGCCGTTCGTTACTGGGATGTACTGGGCTCGCAGCGTTAAAGAAAGGAAGTGCGGACAAGACATATGACGTTTATTGTTGTGTGGCAAGATACGACTCAAAGGGGTTAAACTTTTCTTAAACTCTAAAACAAAATTACACCCTTTGGGTTGTATCTTGCCACACAACAATAAACGTCATCTGTCTCGTCCGCATTTCCTTTGTTTAACGCTGCGAGCCCAGTACATCCCAGTAACGAACGGCATGCGCGTTATCAGCATAACATAGCATTCCCGACAGGAAAGTAGCGGGCGCGGTGTTTTCCAGAAAAGAAACGCAAGCCAGGCAGATGACGATTATCGTTGTGTGGGGTGTACCTTTGTCTGAGAGTGTGCAGTGTAGGTGTTGCTCTGGCCACCACGGCGGGACGCGCAACGCCTGGGCGTTGCTCACGTTGGTCGATCGCTCGATAGGCACGCTTATCACTGGACAAAACTCCCGGCGTCGGCGTCGCGCTTCGGCCACTTCGGCGCCGGCGTTCCGAGTCGGACGTCGTCTCGCCTCGCCTCGTGGAACCTCGCCTACCCAAGCCCTCCATGTGGCGCAATGAAGTTACTGAACTAATTGATATTGAATATAATTGAATATACGAGGAAACCTAATGCTGTAATGCTAAAACTGAAAAAAACGCACAAGTTCCTTTTCCAGCGTTTCTGCCATTCATAGAGCGGTTATGGCCTCCCAGATTTGCGCGCGCAAATCTCAAAGGCCATAACGTGGCACGTCCAGTTCCTTGCAACACCTCCAGATGGCGCTCGCCTCCGCCACACCGCGGCCCACGCAGGAGGTAGCGTTTCTACCCGAAGGCTCGCCTTCGTGCATAGCGTTCGCCACCAGCGTTTCCCGGTCAACACTATGGTTACATAAGCAGCAGTTTCTGGGAAGCGTGAGAAATAGTCTAGCATCTTTAAATGTCAGCGTGTTCCACTCTTAAAGGCGAAGCTTTACGTCCTCGAAATTTTCGTCAAACGGAATCAATACGGAACTAGCGTCGTCTGTGACATCATCTGAGATGCCGTGTCAATAACGTGAAAATGCGAAATTGTGGGACTGCCTTACGAAGCGCTTTCAATAACATTAGCCTAAATATAAATACTGTCTATCAACAACATTGAGAGAGTGGAATAATTCAAACTCTGAGTCGTCCCCACGTGACATTTTATTATTGTGATTGCAATCATGTATGGACACTAGAGGCTCATTTTTGCTGTCGCCTTCGATGTCGCCGTGATGTTCCGTATAAAGTCCAAGGCTGAGAACACCGTCACCAGGCGCTGTACGCTGTATGTGCGAGTTAAAGCGGGTGAGGGGAACCGACAATCACGGCTCAATCTCACCCGCGCTAAAGGGAAGGAAGCGGGGTGGAAGCGCGCCGTCCTCCGTCGCACATGAGGCACCCAACTTTGCGAGGCACCGGGGGGGAAGGAAGGAAGGAGGTGTTCTACTCCGGCTACAACTGCGCATATGGCGGCTGTGCGTGGTCGCGCGGCCGTATATTGAGAGCGATCTGCGTTCGTGGGTCGGCGGCTCGTGACTTTGTGCGTGCTGTGTGTTCTCAGCGCTCAGTTTGCGTTGAAGCGATAGACAGCACTAAGGTCACTTCGCTCGGTGCTGCTGCCGCGTTTCCTCACGTTAGCGTTTTGACAGCGAGTATGCGCGGACATCGAGTGTGATGTGTTCATGTTTGCTTGTTCACGTTTGCTTGATTTAGTCGACAAGCCAATGTTTACACGTTGATACGGCCGATAATACTATCCCCACATCGTATGACTGTCCGCTGATTTGCTATCGTAATCAATGATTCGCCTTTCGGGCGAAACTGACTTTTTCTTTAAAGTCAGCTTTGAAAGACGCTTTTCAAGGAACTACGCACATGCAGACACCGTCTAAACGTGCGAAGATTCCTATATGCACGCCATCACCTGTAGTGGCGCAATCTCGTGATTTACGTCGTTAACTTGGCGTATGACTTCATAGGGCACCGTGTAGCGAGAGAGACGCTTCTGGGAGAGGCCAACCCGACGACATGGTGACGAAAGGAGCACCCAAGCACTTGGCGCGAATTTAACATCGCGATGGAACCGGTCGTAATGCTCTTTTTGGATATGCTGCGAGGCTATTAAAAGAGATTGGGTGACTTGACGTGCCATGCGAGCGCGATCGATTACTTCACGAGCGTACTCAGTTGCAACATGTGGCACAGAAGGGAGGACGGTGTCAAACGGCAATGTGGGGTCACGACCATACAAAAGATAAAAGGGTGAATATCCTGTGGTGTCATGTCGGGACAAGTTATACGCGAACGCCCCGTAGGCCAGCGTGGTGTGCCAGTCGCGGTGATCGTTGCAGACGTACATCGACAGCATCTCTGTGATTGTTCGGTTGAGACGTTCCGTAAGACAGTTCGTTTGTGGGTGGTAGGCGGCGGACAGCTTGTGCTCAGTCGCACAAGAGCGGAGGAGGTCGTCGACAACTTGAAACAAGAACGAAGTAACTCTCAAGGTGCACCGTGGTGGAGAATGACGTCGTGGAGGACAAAATCGGCTACGCCTGTTGCGCAACTAGTCAGCAACGCCTTTGTTATCGCGTAGCGTGTCGCGTGATCAGTAGCGACGGCGACCGACTTACTCCCTCTAGTCGTCGTCGGAAAAGGCCAAGCAGGTCAAGGCCTACGCGAAAGAACGGTTCAGAAGGAACTTCAATTGGATGGAATCGTCCGAGAGGTGGCAGGGGAGGTTTCTCCCGGCGCTGATACAATTCGCAAGTGGTGACATAACGACGTACGGAGCGGTAGAGACCCGGCCAGAAGAACCGGCGTCGTACGAGGTCGTAATTACGCAAAACGCCAAGAGGTCCCGCCGTCGGCGCATCGTGAAGTTGTTCGAGAGCGACGGATCGCAGATGACGAGCAACCTAGGGCCGTCAGGGTTCATATTACGGCGGTAGAGGATGTCGTTGTGCAAAACGAAGACGCGGCACGTGGCGTCAGTGCTACCAGATTGCACTCCGGCGATGATGGACTGTAAGGATTCGTCGTGTTGTTGTTCGGCGCGCATGTCGGTCATGTCAGTAAAAGCCATCACGTAGGTCACCGGATCATGCGCAGCAGGATCCACGGGGTAACGTGAGAAGCAGTCAACCTCCTTGTGCAGACGTCCAGACTTATAGTTGACAGCAAACGAAAATTCCTGGAGCCGCAAGGCCCAGCGACCTAGCCTTCCTGTCGGGTCCCGGAGGGAAGACAGCCAGCAGAGTGCGTGGTGGTCTGTATACAATGGCCGAAAACGTGCGGCCGTACAAATATGGCCGGAACTTGGCGACAGCCCAAACCAAAGCCAAGCACTCCCAATCGGCGAAGCAATAATTTCTCTGGGCAGGGGACAGCAATTTGATGCGTTGATGTCTCATATAGAAGGCGCATGATCCCCTGAGCCATTGTTTTTCATAGCTTTTAATAAGCCTGTACATATTAAATATATCAGACAAGGGTTCGCATGCCGCCATTCCCAACTTCTGTATTTTTCTTTCGTGACTTCACAAAACCGCGAGAACTCATATTGTCAAAGTGAGGTGTACGCGTTGAAGACGCATTATATGCCCATCAAATCTGAATTTCTTTCTGAATAGTTGGAGGCTGCCCCATTCCTAAAGGAATAGAAGATGGCTGCCCATGGATTGCTCTGGCAATAGCTACTGAAAGCGGCTGCGTATTACGCTGCGGGTTACCGCCCGATGCTTGCGTCGCTGGTTAGTAAATTTGACGTCAGGAGATTAGAACAAAAACAGATTAGGATAGTTTCACGTTATACGGCCCCTGCATATGCGGTTAGGCTAGTTATATGGGCTTGTTGATTGGCCATCAGTAAATTTGACGTCAGGAGATTAGAACAAAAACAGATTAGGATAGTTTCACGTTATACGGCCCCTGCATATGCGGTTAGGCTAGTTATATGGGCTTGTTGATTGGTCATCTTGTAATATATTCTAGCGGAGACAGAAGCACACGGACACCCGCCGCGGTTGCTCAGTGGCTATGGTGTTGGGTTGCTGAGCACGAGGTCACGGGATCGAATCCCGGCCACGGCGGCCGCATTTCGATGGGGGCGAAATGCGAAAACACCCGTGTACTTAGATTTATGTGCACGTTAAAGAACCCCAGGTGGTCAAAATTTCCGGAGTCCCCACTACGGCGTGCCTCATAATCAGAAAGTGGTTTTGGCACGTAAAACCCCATATATTATTAGAAGCACACGGACAGAGGAAACACATGAGACAACGCACAACGCTAAACTTCCGACATGTCTCCTCGCACTGAACTCCAGAAACTGCTGTTGCGCACTCCAAAACAAATTTATTTCAAAACATTTTTAAATTACGAAACATGAGCATGTTTCGCAACTATAAAAATAGCTCAATAGTACCATAATGCGCAAGCTTTTTCTTCACATTTAAAAAATTATGCGGCTTATGGTCACAAAATCTGGCAGCTAGCAACCTTGGAAGTCGCACCAGGGGCTCTATTCTGGACACGCATGGCGGCTGCACGGCCGCCATTATCCGCCATGTTTACTCTCTGATTGGCTGTCGAAAGGTCACGTGTTTTGAAATTTGTGCCGGGAAGCGGAAGTATTGCAAAATGCAATTTTGCGTTTTCATCAAGATGACGAAACGTGACGTGGAGCTGCAAATGTTATGGACTAATACATTTTTTTGGTCCTTGACAGATATATTGTGATGTTAGCGCTTCAAAAAGAATGTGAGCGGTAGCGTGCAGAAGCCAGTGCAATGCATCTGCAATTGCGCGAATATGTGGTGGCGATTCAAGATATGCGCCATGCCAGCTTGCTGATTGGCTGAAGGAATATCTCATGAGGAGCGTCACAGGAAGGGCTGTTTCGTAAACGTCATTTTGACGATGCGTGACGTTGCGCAGGGCCGCCATTGCTGAGATTTTCCGCCATAATTTTTGCTGCGACGAGCCGCGCGAATTATGCTAATGGGCAGCCATATGCAATGGCAGCCGAGAGGAATGCGTATCGCCACATTTTCCCCGTCGTTTGGCGCCACGAAAATCTTTTGTTCATAACGCGTGCTCATAGTATTTGCATCGCTCTCGGGTGGTGTTGGCATTTGTGTTTTGGGCCATCGTTTTTTAAAAGAACGCGTAAATACGAAATAATATTGGTTGAATATAGCAAACTTTCAGCAATGTTGTCCACTTTTCACTGCTGCATTTGTATTGTAATCGAGATTAATGCCTTTTCGCACAATCAAAAGTTATGACAACGGCCTTTTTCTAACTTACAAAAAGAAATGTACGCAAGGCGGCGCCTTGAAGTTTCCTCCCGCGGTGCGAGTAACCAGCGAAATGAACAAGAGATGGCAGCGCCGGCGCTTGCGTCGCTCTAGTGGATATCTCTGGCGCGCGCAACGCTATCGGTGATATTCGGCCGTTTCTAAGCCAGCCGAGTCGGGCTGAGTCACTTGCGTTTCACGAAATAGCGATAACGTGGCCTAGAACGTGCGCGCATCACCACTGGTAGTTCGCGTATGTTGTCTCAAGAAAGAAAACAAGCGCGTTGGCACGAACATGCGATGACTCATTCCATTTTCCAGGGACACGCATCCGAGCTACTGAAGCAGACGACGGCTTGTACGCAGCAGACGACGGAAGCGAGAAGCGTTTTCGACAGAATAATCATACCCTTTGAGATAGCTGCTTTATTTTTACTGCGGAGGAAAACTGTTTTGCTTTACCGATAACGCTACATTCAGTGCCTTCATTTCAGTTTCTTAGGCGAAACGTCAAGTTGGCGTCACGTTACGTAAGCAAAACCGGGCCACCAGCGCCATTTTGTTTGCGTCGCGCCTACGTCACGCTCCGAAGAAAATGGCGGAATGTCCAGAATAGCGCCCCAGGCGTGTTTTTCAAATCGCGGTCGTGTGAAATGAGCTTTCTATAACTCTTATTGCGGCAGGTGTGACTGCACCAATTTTTTTTTACTCCGGTCGCTGCATGTGAAACAGCCTTTTTTTCAACGTTTGCACGCACTGGCGCGCCATAAACTTCAGAGGCCACGTGGAAGTTTCGTGGCGGCAGCGCTAGGTGGCACTGAGTGTTCTTGGAAAAGCATGAAATGGGAGTCCGACTGCAGCACCTTCCTCATACTTAACTCGTTTCGACGGTGGCAATACATTGCGTCGCTATATACAACGCTAACGCAATCCAGAAAACCGTTGACAGTGATCGCGAGATGGGTTCTGCCGCAATTTCTTTTTTATTGATTATTAATTGGAAATGTTGAAAACGAGCACAAAAGGTCACTAGATTCTGGACAACGCCGCCTTAAAGTTCATGCACCAATGCAGCTCGCCAGGGTGTAGTGAATTCTGAAGGAATTTGCTTCCGCCTAGTTCATTTTTTATCAGTAAAGATGATCTACATTGTATTCTAAAAGAGCCAAAGACTGAACTAAGCAAGTTTCAGGAAATTTTACTGAACACCCAAATACGAGAAAAACTGTTCAATTTCCTAATGTCAGACTGACGTGCCGGTGTGGGTGTGTCGTTTCGAAATTCCAAAGTGGAACTTTGACCGTCGTCATCTTTTCTAATAACCAACTTGTTACCGCGAAATAAAGGAAAACAGTGTTTAAAAAACGCTTGAGTCTTTATCTGACTTTGTGTGTACGTATATTTGTGATCTTTGCATCGAAAGTTCTGTTCAGGAGCTTTTCTTGTTTCTTTGTTGGTGTTCTTTTTGTTTTTTGGTCTGTGTAAAATGCGCATGATTGTTCAACGTTGAAGTTTTATTTACGTGTTGGCCTTCTTTGTAGGGGAAGCTGCTTAGGAACAGTTTATTGCTCTATAATTCGTTTTAATCCTACCCCAAGGGATGGCTTTAATTTTTCTTGTATGTACGTGTGTGCGTATGTCTCTAAAGTTCGCATGTTTAATAAATGTAGATTTTATTCCCTCGAAAGCTCGATTCTCCATTGTAAACTTCTGCATTGCCGATTGTCCATGTTCTCAAGTGAGAGTGGCAGTATTTCCATTAAATAAATAAATTATTAAATATTAAGAGCACTGGGGACCGCGGAGCACAAATGTGTAGTCGGCGGGCTTTCTTTATGACCCCGAGAACATAGTCGCATATTACGTAGGAGTATAAATACTGACGAATCGGACGTTTCCCAGAGGGCTCTACAATTTTCTCGTTGGTAGTTGTTTTGTCTAAATTTTCTATAAAACATTCGTTATTCCTCTTGATCAATTATGCACATAAATAGAATACAAAAACCCACGTGACTGTTCCATAAAGTGGCCCACAAGATTATTTTATTCGCGTTCTCGTAAAGTGCACCAAAATATTGTAAACCTAGGCTACATTTAGCTGAGACACCCTATATATCTCTACTGAAGCAACAGCGATTTTGCAAGTGTTTTCGTTCTCCGCGATTTATGTTGCGAATAGCGCCCGTTTGAGCTCATCTTGGCACTCCTCGGTGCTGTCATTATGAGGACGCGACGGACCGGTTTGCTTGACATTTGTCGGTCCGATGTTTACACTCGTCCATACGTCAAGACAAATCACCCTGCAGTGAGGTCAGTCACCAGTACATTAACAGACTCGCGAGCTGCTTTTAGATAATACAAGAAAGAGCATACCACGACTTCTGCCGTGCAAGAAATTAAAGACGCGCACAGAAACAGCGACTACACAATCTCTGTGCTCTAGGCACCTGAATCACGAAAAGATTGGCGAAAATCAGCGGGTGCACGACAAGGCGAAGGGACCATTTCGTCCAGGCTGTTTTACCGCCACAACACGCCTGACCACCATCGGACGCCGCCAGCAGATGACAATGAATGTGGCGTCGAAGAGACCTGCAACGACTCGCGCGAGGCCATAAGATTTGCGAGAAAACAACACAGGGCAGCCGTAGGAGCTAGGGTAACATGCAGTCAATACCAGGTACCGCATACATTTCTCATAGGTAAACAGGTTTTACCCCGCCGTCACCACCAGGGTTTTGTCCTGAAGCCGGACGTTGTCGAACGATGGATGTTCTACACCAGTATTAAAAAAACAGCAATCTGAAATGGCAACGACAGCGGCCTCGCAAGCAACCGTGAGCACAGATGGCGAAAAGAAGTAAATCTACGAGGCGCTAGAAGCTCAAGAACGCCTCGATTGCCAACTATCTTGCCTCCCAACGGCCTGACACCTAATTTCAGACGCAAAGAACTACGAGAGCTGGATCCAATCAGCGGCTCACAGCCAGTGGTTCCTGCTTGACTCCATCCTAGAGCTAACCATAGAAAGCGACTTCGTACACTGACGAACACTGTGACAAAAGCCCAAATTATTTCCTTCTCGTAAACACCTTCGCCGAAACAGCATAATCAGTCGTCCGTATACCTGAGTAAAGCAATCTATATATATACTATACTATAAATTTCTAGTATCCGTCAACTTCTTCCACCCTAACCAGCATGGATTTTTAAAAGGTTTGTCTTGCGAAACACAGTTAGCCCTCTTTATTGACGACCTTAGCTCTAGCATTGGCCTTAACATTCCTATTGACGCCCTCTTCCTCGATTTTGAAAAAGCTTTTGACAAAGTTCCTCACAAACGACTATTCCTAAAACTTTCTCGTCTCAATCTTAACGAACATGTTTTTAATTGGATATGCAGCTTTCTCACTAATCGGCAGCAGTTTGTCTTTGCTAATAAATGTTCATCTTCTTATTCCTCTGTTATATCTGGGGTACCTCAGGGCACCGTCTTGGGCCCCCTTCTCTTTCTCATATATATTAATGATTTGCCTGCTAACATATGTTCTAACATCCGCATATTCGCTGATGACTGCGTTATCTACCGGCCTATTACTAACACCGATGACATTTTGTTTCTTCTGAAATTCAGCACGTACTAACCTGGTGTAATTCATGGCTAATGTCCTTAAATGTGAAAAAAACATCTCTGCTATCATTCCACCGACGTCACTCACAACCATCTTCAAAATACCTAATTGGGAATGCAGAAATCGCTTCAGTATCAACTTATAAGTATTTAGGCATCCATTTGACATCTGATCTAAATTGGTCTTTTCATATTTCACAGATTACTAACGAGGCAAATCGCGTCCTTGGTTACTTTCGACGAACCCTGCGACTAGCACCCCCATCAGTGAAATCCCTTGCTTACTCAACACTTATCCGCCCCAAATTAGAGTATGCATGCGCGATCTGGGACCCTCATCAAAATAACCTTTCAATTACTCTTGAATCTGTACAAAATCACTCAGCTCGTTTCATTTTCTCCGCCTATTCCTACCATGTAAGTATAACTGAACTAAAACGTAATGCTCATCTCACAACTTTAGCTAACCGCCGAAAAATTTCCAGATTGTGTCTGTTTCATAAATTCTTTTATCATCCATCTCTGAACTCCATTATCAGCCCCGCCCATCGCATTTCAAGTCGCACAAAGCACGGGAAGGCCGTCTACCCGCCCCCTGCTCGCACTTCTGCGCATCTGTCATCATTTTTCGTCCATACGGCAAGGGACTGGAATGACCTGCCAAACGCCATCGTTGATCAGATCGACTCATCGTCATTCAGATCATCCATAGAAGAAATGTACTGCTGAAATTCCACCCCCTCATGTAATACCCCTTCAATGGGGCCTTTGAGGTACTAATAAATAAATAAATAAATAAATAAATAAATAAATAAATAAATAAATAAATATGGCGGGTGTTTCAGCGAACACTTTCAAATTTCAAACTGCCTGTGGCAGATAGCACAATTCTAGCCCATGACTGGTCTACTCGAAGCGGCAGACACTACTTGTACAAAAAATTGAAATGCGTAATCGACTAAACAGAACAAATTTACCAAATAAGTTTTTACCTTATTACCTTATGGCACATATTGCAATTTACAAATTCTAGCCGGGGAGTTCCCAAGGCTGATCCACTGGGAACGAATTCACAGGATGGCACCAGTTTCGAGATAATAATTTGCGAACTTTGAGGAGAAATGGATCGGCGTTCCAGGTTCTTTTGTGCTTCAATGCATAAAACAACGTTTTGTTAAGAACGTAAGTCGAAAGACAGTGCATTTTTACAGCAAGTTTGACTATGCATATATCGTTAATTGTGACATCCACACACTTTTTATTCAGTGGATATGCGTTACAGTATCTTCCCATAGAACTCGTAAATTGCAGTATGTGCCATAAGGTAATTAGTTAAAAACCTAATTAGTTAGTTTTTATTAATTCGTCGATTATGCATTTCATTTTTATGTGAAAATAATGTTCGCCTCTCGAGTAGACCCCTCATGACTAGACTTTTGCTATCTGCCACAGGAAACATTAAAAATGTTTTGAAACTGTTGGCTTCGTTTTTTCCCTTTTTTTTGGATACTGCACTGGCTGCCTTTTCTTTGTGGAGGGAATCCGAAAATGTGCTTTCAAAACTCACTTCGTTTACCTTTCACTTTTTCTTCGTATTTCAGCAACAATTCCCAAATATGCTGCTGCGATGTCGACTGACGTGCAGTGAACCGCAGGAGTTGTACGGTGGCCACAGATACTACATACATCACGCTCTCGAAGGAATCCCTTGCCACAGTCAGTACCCTAAAGCAGTGCGTATAGAGCTCGAGATGCCGCTCACGTTTTTGCTCACGGTCAAGAAGTACAATATATGTACATTTTCTGTCACGTGCGCCAACCCAGAGAAAAGGCTTTAACTTGTACGACACGAAGGTGCGTGACCACTTGCAAGATAACCAAGCACTTTGACGTAATAATTCTGTGGAAACCCATAAGGCAGAGAGAAGTAATTAATAAAGGGAAAATCAGACGTCCACCCGTTCGTAGCAACTGCTGCAAAGGAAACCCGTAAGGGTTCCTCGAAACAAAAGCCTCGCAGTTGAAGAAAAATTCGTCCTGGTTCGGGACCGTAACCTGGGACCACCGCCTTTCCGGGGCAGACGATCTACCATCTAAACTAACAAGCGGCTAGCAGATGGTAGAGCGAAGCCGAATTTGTCAACAACTCGAAGCAAAGGCAAGAATTTGACGTAATAATTCTGCGGCAACCCGCAAGGTGGAGAGAAATAATTAATAAAGGGAAAATCAGACATCCACCCGTTCGTAGCAATTGCTACAATGGAAACAAGAAAGCAATACGAGTTCCTTGAAAGAAAAGCCTCGCAGTTGAAGAAAAATTCGTCCTGGTCCGGGACTCACACCCGGGACCACCACCTTTCCGGGGCAGCCGCCCTACTATCTGAACTAACGGCAGTGGTCCCGCGTTCGAGTCCCGACCAGGACGAAGTTTTCTGCAACTCCGAGGCTTTTCTTTCGAGGACCCGTATAGGTTTCCTTTGTAGCAATTGCTACGAACGGATGGATGTCCGATTGTCCTTTTATTAATAACCAAGCAATGAGGGTAGTCTGGACTGCTGATATTTCGACCTGGCACACTACCTCGTTTCAATTTCTACTCCAGTGGTATGGTAACTGTCTCGGCATAATGCAGACGCCTACATCACGTTTATTATAAGGGTGCTTTGTAACGTTAACTCAGTTTTATTGCTCGCCTGAGGAATATAGCACAAATCTATTCATTGAGCAGGATTACTCAAACAGGCAGACAACACTTGCACTAGAAATCAGAATACATATTCGATAAAAAAAATTCGCTAATCCTTTTTAAATAACTACTTCAGCAGACAAATTGAACCTGGCAACGTTTAATGCTAGAACGTTATCTAGTGGGGCGAGTCTAGCAGTGCTATTGGAGGAATTAGAGGGCAGTAAATGGGATATAATAGGGCTCAGTGAAGTTAGGAGGCCGAAAGAAGCTTATACAGTGTTAAAAAGCGGGCACGTCCTGTGCTACCGGGGCGTAGCGGAGATAAGAGAACTAGGAGTCGGATTCCTGATTAATAAGAATATAGCTGGTAACATACAGGAATTCTATAGCATTAACGAGAGGGTGTCAGGTCTTCTTGTGAAACTTAATAAGAGGTACAAAATGAAGATAGTACAGGTCTACGCCCCTACATCCAGTCATGATGACCAGGAAGTCTAAAGCTTCTATGAAGACGTGGAATCGGCGATGGGTAGAGTGAAAATTAAATACACTATACTAATGGGCGACTTTAATGCCAAGGTAGGCAAGAAGCAGGCTGGAGACAAGGCAGTTGTGGAATATGGCATAGGTACTAGGAATAGCAGGGGAGAGTTATTAGTAGAGTTTGCGGAACAGAATAATATGCGGATAATGAATACCTTCTTCCGCAAGCGGGATAGCCGAAAGTGGACGTGGAGGAGCCCGAACGGCGAGACTAGAAATGAAATAGACTTCATACTCTGCGCTAACCCTGGCATCATACAAGATGTGGACGTGCTCGGCAAGGTGCGCTGCAGTGACCACAGGATGGTAAGAACTCGAATTAGCCTAGACCTGAGGAGGGAACGGACGAAACTGGTACATAAGAAGAAGATTAATGAGTTAGCGGTAAGATGGAAAACAGAGGAATTCCAGATCAAGCTACAGAACAGGTATTCGGCTTTAACTCAGGAAGAGGACCTTAGTGTTGAAGCAATGAACGACAATCTTGTGGGCATCATTAAGGAGTGTGCAATGGAAGTCGGTGGCAACTCCGTTAGGCAGGATACCAGCAAACTATCGCAGGAGACGAAAGATCTGATCAAGAAACGCCAATGTATGAAAGCTTCTAACCCTACAGCTAGAATAGAACTGGCAGAAATTTCGAAGTTAATCAACAAGCGTAAGACAGCTGACATAAGGAAGTATAATATGGATAGAATTGAACATGCTCTCAGGAACGGAGGAAGCCTAAAAACAGTGAAGAAGAAACTAGGAATTGGCAAGAATCAGATGTATGCGTTAAGAGACAAAGCCGGCAATATCGTTACTAATATGGATGAGATAGTTCAAGTGGCTGAGGAGTTCTATAGAGATCTATACAGTACCAGTACCACGACGTTAATGGAAGAGAAAATAGTCTAGAGGAATTCGAAATCCCAAAGGTAACGCCGGAAGAAGTAAAGAAAGCCTTGGGAGATATGCAAAGGGGGAAGGCAGCTGGGGAGGATAAGGTAACAGCAGATATGTTGAAGGATGGTGGACAGATTGTTCTAGAGAAACTGGCCACCCTGTATACGCAATGCCTCATGACCTCGAGCGTACCGGTATCTTGGAAGAACGCTAACATAATCCTAATCCATAAGAAAGGGGATGCCAAAGACTTGAAAAATTATAGACCGATCAGCTTACTGTCGGCTGCGTACAAACTATTTACTAAGGTAATCGCAAATAGAATCAGGAACACCTTAGACTTCTGTCAATCCAAGGACCAGGCAGGATTCCGTAAAGGCTACTCAACAATAGATCATATTCACACTGTCAAACAGGTGATAAAGAAATGTGCGGAATATAACCAACCCTTATATATAGCTTTCATTGATTACGAGAAAGCGTTCGATTCTGTCGAAACCTCAGCAGTCATGGAGGCATTACGGGATCAGGGTGTAGACGAGCCGTATGTAAAAATACTGAGAGATATCTATAGCGGCTCCACAACCACCGTAGTTCTCCATAAAGCAAGCAACAAAATCCCAATAAAGAAAGGCGTCAGGCAGGGAGATACGATCTCTCCAATGCTATTCACAGCGTGTTTACAGGAGGTATTCAGAGACCTGGATTGGGAAGAATTGGGGATAAAAGTTGATGGAGAATACCTTAGTAACTTGCGATTCGCTGATGATATTGCCTTGCTTAGTAACTCCGGGGACCAATTGCAATGCATGCTCACTGACCTGGAGAGGCAAAGCAGAAGAGTGGGTTTAAAAATTAATCTGCAGAAAACTAAAGTAATGTTTAACAGTCTCGGAAGAGAACAGCAATTTACAATAGGCAGTGAGGCACTGGAAGTCGTAAGGGAATAGATCTACTTAGGGCAGGTAGTGACGGCGGATCCGGATCATGAGACGGAAATTATCAGAAGAATAAGAATGGGCTGGGGTCGTTTGGCAGGCATTCTCAGATCATGAACAGCAGGTTGCCATTATCCCTCAAGAGAAAAGCATATAATAGCTGTGTCTTACCAGTACTCACCTACGGGGCAGAAACCTGGAGGCTTATAAAGGGGTTCTACTCAAATTCAGGACGACACAACGAGCAATGGAAAGAAGAATGATAGGTGTAACGTTAAGGGATAAGAAAAGAGCAGATTGGGTGAGGGAACAAACGCGAGTTAATGACATCTTTGTTGAAATCAAGAAAAAGAAATGGGCATGGGCAGGACATGTAATGAGGAGGGAAGATAACCGATGATCATTAAGGGTTACGGACTGGATCCCAAGGGAAGGGAAGCGTATACCAGGGGGCGGCAGAAAGTTAGGTGGGCGGATGAGATTAAGAAGTTTGCAGGGACGGCATGGCCACAACTAGTACATGACCGGGGTTGTTGGAGAAGTATGGGACAGGCCTTTGCCCTGCAGTGGGCGTAACCAGGCTGATGATGATGATGATGATGATGATGATGATGATAGCATTCGAAGTCAGAGGTTTCACAAGGCACCTCCACTCGGAAGAAATTTTGAAACTAGCATAAGTATTGAAATTAGCGCTGTTAAAGTTCTGGTAAAAAATTAAGCGTTTTTCCACTTCATTACAAAATGCCTTTTGTAAACATTGACGCTCCAAAATTACTTTAATTCCCACCTCTGTGCACGTGTCATAGTCAGCACTAGCTCCAAGTTGATATGGGTGTCGAAGTCACAGGCTGCAATTTCTAAGGCGCAATATGAGCCGTAAAGTAATGAGTTGAATGAGCAAAAAGCGCAACTCTAGAAATGAGTAATTTAATCATTCTGGTTTGTAGTGCAAACAATGCCGGCCTCTGATAATAATGTAGCCATGGGCGATTTCTTTAAAATTATGTGAAGGATAAAAAAACACCCCGCGATAAAGCAGATAATTTTTGCCCCATATGACAAGGCACTCTGCGGTAGGCGCTCCTGTCACGCCTCATTACGGGCCTCTTCATCTAGCAGCTAAGCAGATCTAACGCACATGTTGGAATCTATGTGAAGTGGAGCTTTATTTAAAGCGTTCTTGAAATGCTATATTGCTAACGGCGACGCGTACAATTTCGTCTGCTTTCATTCTATGCAACGTGTAACCTAATGCAATATGTATGTTCATGCAGCACGGAGGCGACAACGTTAATCTCACGCAATTTTTATATTTATGCATTACACTGTTCGCAGCTATGCCAAAATGCAAACACCAAATAAGACAGATTCATAACGTGAAATGCTACGCAGCAATGTCACGAGTACGAAGACGATGTACGATGCTTGTCGCGATCATATCTATTTTAGAGAGAGAAAGAAACTTTGTCCAAACGGCTCATTCTGAAGGGTTGACCAAGAATAGACCCGCATCGAGTGGCTCATAACCAGCGTCTAATTAAAAAAGGAATAAATCTAAAAAGACGCTCAATATGTTGTGCTATTTCATTAGGAGTTCGGTATTCTTCAAAGGTACCTACGAGCCAATGTCACATGTTCTGTTTTATGCAGGAATTATTTTAAGGCGTACAGGATTTGTTGAGAATTTTGGGATATCTTTTTCTGTCTCTCTGCCCATACCTCTCTTTCACGTGCCCAGCGACCCACGCTATTAGACTGGACCACTTAATATATGCTGGTTGCTGCCGTGCAGAGGAGACAACATGGGCCACTCGGTATGTGGCACTGGTTATGTGTGTATATCGAACAATTAAAGATATTGTCACGTGGTCGTGATGTCAAAGAACACAGTAGCAATACTGCGAAAGGCAAAAACTAGCTTTTATTCGGCGAACCTGTGCCCACAAAACAGGCCACACTTAAAGCACAACGAGAGCGGCGAACACAGTCGGCGATCGTCGTAAATCTGATCAGCGGGTCAAGCGCGTCGGCTTTTATAGAGCAGTCGTCGAATGTTCGAGACCAATCGTTCGGACCCGCGTGCCTTCCACAAAGTTCTACACCATTCGCGTTAGGCGATGAAATCAGATAACACAAGATTCGGCGACAACAGACAGCCGGGTAGATGCATCGATAACTTTCCAGAAACGTCGGATACATGCAGGCGCGTCCCTCGCTGTGCGATTACACTTGTTAAGCGGCGAAACGTGGTCGCCCGATAAAGATAAGTACACGTGTCAATACCCCCCTCTTAAAAAGCATCGACCCGATGCTGCAAACAAATGAAGGTAATAAACAAAAGCACTCGTAGCAAAGAAAAGAACAAAAATGGCGAAGTTCGTCAGCGTCCGTAAAAGGGTTTAAGGCGCACCACGTGGACCACTTCAGATCGTGCGCGGCGCCGCTGTGAATGCGAAATGCCGTCTGGCGCGACCTCATAGTCCAGAGCTCCAATACGTCGGATGACCTTGTAGGGTCCGAAATAGCGTCGGAGTAGTTTCTCACTGAGTCCTCGTCGGCGTATCGGTGTCCAGACCCAAACACGGTCGCCAGGTTGGTACTCGACGAAGCGTCGTCGGAGGTTGTAGTGTCGGCTGTCGGTCCTCTGCTGGCTCTTGATTCGCAGGCGGGCGAGCTGTCGGGCTTCTTCGGCGCGCTGGAGATAGCTAGCGACGTCAACATTCTCTTCGTCAGTTACGTGCGGCAGCATGGCGTCAAGCGTCGTCGTCGGGTTCCTGCCGTAAACCAGCTTAAATGGCGTGATCTGTGTTTTCTTGCACCGCCGTGTTGTACGCAAAGGTTACGTACGGCAGGACCGCGTCCCACGTCTTGTGTTCGACGTCGACGTACATTGCTAGCATGTCGGCAAGCGTCTTGTTCAGGCGCTCCGTAAGACCATTCGTCTGTGGGTGGTAGGCAGTTGTCCTCCTGTGGCTTGTCTGGCTGCACAGCAGAATGGCTTGGGTGAGCTCTGCTGTAAAAGCCGTTCCTCTGTCGGTGATGAGGACTTCTGGGGCACCATGTCGCAGCAGGATGTTCTCCACAACGTCGGTGTTCCCTTCCAAATACTCGACGAGGCCTTTAAGCTCCGGGTCGGCTTGTTGCTGTTTAGTGAAGTCTTCCGCGCTTATTATCCCAAGGAAGGCGTCGTCCTCCTCGTCGTCTTGCGGCGGGGGATCGACGGGGGCGCGCGATAAGCAGTCGGCGTCGGAGTGTTTTCTTCCGGACTTGTATATTACCGTGACGTCATATTCTTGTAGTCTGAGGCTCCACCGCGCCAGCGGTCCTGAAGGGTCCTTTAAGTTAGCTAGCCAACACAATGCGTGATGGTCACTGACGACTTTGAATGGCCTGCCATAGAGGTAAGGGCGGAATTTAGCTGTAGCCCAAATGATGGCGAGGCATTCCTTTTCAGTCGTAGAATAGTTGCTTTCCGCTTTTGACAGCGACCGGCTAGCATACGATATATCACCCTTTCAAGTCCTTCTTTACTCTGGACTAGGACGGCACCGAGGCCTAGCCTACTGGCGTCAGTGTGGATTTCGGTATCGGCGTCCTCGTCGAAGTGTGCATGTACCGGCGGCGACTGCATGCGTCGTTTGAGTTCATGAAATGCCTTGGCCTGCGGCGTTTCCCACTTGAACGCGACATCACATTTGGTTAGATGTGTTAGCGGCTCCGCGATGCGTGAAAAGTCCTTGACAAAGCGCCTATAGTAGGCACACATGCCAAGGAATCTGCGCACTGCCTTCTTGTCAGTTGGCTGCGGGAACTTTGCGATGGCAGCTGTCTTCTGTGGGTCGGGGCGTACTTCTGACTTGCTGATCACGTGGCCTAGGAACAAAAGCTCATCGTAAGCGAAAGGGCACTTTTCCGGCTTCAGAGTGAGCCCTGATGACTTGATGGCTTCTAACACTGTCGCAAGCCGCCTAAGGTGATCGTCGAAATTTCCGGCGAAGACAACGACGTCATCTAGGTAAACAAGGCACGTCTGCCACTTCAGTCCGGCTAACACCGTGTCCATGACGCGCTGAAACGTTGCAGGCGCCGAGCACAGTCCGAATGGCATGACCTTGAACTCGTAGAGGCCATCTGGCGTGATGAAGGCAGTTTTTTCGCGATCTCTCTCGTCGACTTCTATTTGCCAGTAGCCAGACTTGAGGTCCATCGACGAGAAGTATTTAGCGTTGCAGAGCCGATCCAATGCGTCGTCTATTCGTGGAAGGGGGTACCCATCCTTCTTCGTGATCTTGTTCAGTCGATGATAATCGACACAGAAGCGTAGGGTTCCGTCCTTTTTCTTTACCAGGACTACAGGAGAGGCCCACGGGCTTTTCGACGGCTGGATGATGTCGTCGCGCAGCATTTCGTCGACTTGTTGCCTAATAGCTTCACGTTCTCGCGTCGAAACTCGGTAAGGGCTCTGGCGGAGTGGTCGAGCGCTCTCTTCGGTTATTCTGCGATGCTTTGCAACTGGTATTTGTCGAATCCTCGATGACGTCGAAAAGCAGTCTTTGTATCGTCGGAGAAGGCTTCTGATCTGTTACTGCTGACTCATAGGAAGACTTGGATTCACGTCGAAGTCTGGTTCGGGGAAATGCTCATCGGGGCAGATGCGGCTGAATCCGAGAGGACAAAGGCATTGCTGGTTTCCACAATTTCCTCGAGGTATGCGATTGTCGTGCCCTTTTTATTGTGCTGAAGTTGGGTAGCATAACTTCCAGTTTCCAGTTGCCCACCGTGGAGTCGAGCGATCCCTCTTGCGACGCAAATTTCACGGTCGAGCAGTAAATGTTGGTCGCCCTCGATGACGCCTTCTACGTCAGCGGGTGTTTCAGTGCCGACGGAAATAATAATGGTGGAGCGCGGCGGGATGCCCACTTGATCTTCGAGCACCCTCAAGGCGTGGTGACTACGACAGCTGTCCGGCGGTATCGCTTGATCTTGTGACAGCGTTATCGATTTCGACTTCAGGTCGATGACTGCGCCATGTTGATTCAGGAAGTCCATGCCGAGAATGACGTCTCGTGAACACTGTTGGAGGACAACGAAGGTGGCAGGGTAAGTCCGGTCATGAACGGTAATTCTTGCCGTGCAGATTCCAGTCGGCGTATTGAGGTGTCCTCCAGCGGTACGAATTTGGGGCCCCTCCCTTCTTAACCTTCTTTAACTGGGCGGCGATGTGTCCACTCATTACGGAGTAATCGGCCCCTGTGTCGACTAAGGCAGTGACTGCGTGGCCGTCGAGAAGTACGTCGAGGTCGGTGCTCCTTTGTCTGGCGTTGCAGTTAGGTCTTGGCGTCGGATCACGGCTGCGTCGCGTTGAACTGAAGCTAGAACGTCGCGTCGTCAAGTCGTCTTTCATCGGTGTAGTCTTGGCTTCCTGATTTCGTCGGCACGGCGGCGTGTCGTTATGTCGTCGAGGTAGTTTCTTCGGTGTCTTCGTCGGCAGCGGAGGATCTTCGTCAGTTTGACGAACAGCAGCCGCACCTCCATCGGTTGCTGCTTTTAGTTTTCCGGATATGGGCTCGCTGACCGGCCCCGGGCTGGGCCAGTGTGTGGTCGGCGGCGCTGCGGCGACAGGTAGCGGCCTGGTGATGGCGAACGCGACGGTCGTCGAGAGCTCCACTGAGTAGCGGCGAGGTAATCGGCGATATCGCGGGGGCGTTCACCTTGCTGCGGGCGCGGAGCGTTCACGGCGAAACCTCGCAGTCCCATCTCCCGGTGTGGACATCGTCGGTAGACGTGACCCGCTTCTCCGCAGTGGTAGCAGAGTGGGCGGTGGTCAGGAGCACGCCAAATGTCCGTCTTCCTCGCGTAGGTGCGCTGGGCGACGGGTGGTCGTGTTGGCGGTGGCGGCGGCGGACGACGAAACTGCGGCGTGACAGGGCCCTGGCGCGGTTGCGGAGGGGGACCTTGACGGCGTGCGACGGCGGCGTAGGTCATCGCTTGCGGCTCAGGCTTGGGGCGATTCAGGGGCTACCCCAAGTTGTTGTTGGAGCTCCTCACGCACGGCGTCGGCAATCGAAGCCACTTGAGGCTGTGATGGTGGGAACAGCTTTTGTAGCTCCTCCCGCACGACCGCTCGGATAGTCTCGCGCAGGTCGTCGGTGGCCGGTGATTGAACTCCGGCGTAGTTTGTCGAGTTCGTGCGGCGGTCGAATTGCCGGTTTCGCATCTCAAGTGTCTTCTCGATGCTGGTGGCCTCGCGAAGAAAGTCGTCGACGGTCTTCGGTGGGCTTCGTACCATTGCGGCAAAAAGTTTCTCCTTCACACCACGCATCAGCAGGCGGACTTTCTTCTCCTCGGGCATTTCAGGGTCGGCGTGGCGGAAGAGACGGCTCATTTCTTCCGTGTAGATCACGGTCGTCTCATTAGGTAGCTGCACCCGCGTTTCTAATAGCGCTTGGGCTCGTTCTCGGCGTACGACGCTTGCGAATGACTGCAGGAAGCCGCTTCGGAAAAGTTCCCAGGTCGTTAGGTGGCTTCTCGGTTCTCGGACCACGTCCTGGCCGCGTCTTCCAAAGCGAAGAAGACATATCGCAGTTTGTCGTCGCTGTTCCAGTTGTTAAAGGTAGCGACTCTCTCGTACGTCTCAAGCCAGCTTTCCGGGTCCTCGAAAGTTGAACCGCGGAACGTCGGAGGCTCCCTGGGCTGCTGCAGTACGACGGGTGACGCTGGGGCTGGCATTGGGGCGAACTTGGTGGCCATCTTCCTAGTCGTCTCAGGGAAAAGTCCGTGCTCCGGGGGCAGTCCTTGCAGCCTGCGGCTACCTCGCTGGTTCTTGGCGACGTTGGTGTCTTCCGAGGGAGGGCTTGGGTCACGGCTTTGTGGGGGCGTCCGGTGCGTGAACGCAAAGCACCTCCACCAGATGTCACGTGGTCGTGACGTCAAAGAACACAGTTGCAGTACTGCGAAAGGCAAAAACTAGCTTTTATTGGGCGAACCTGGGGCCGAATCTTATAACGGTTCGGAATACGAACCGTTCGCTTCATCGCTTACGTCACTAGATGTGCCACTCCCAAGCCGGCGGTGGAAGAATGGTAGGACGTGACCAATAGATGAGAGGATGCCACCTCTGAAGTGTACGTCATTATATGACGAGCTAATCGAGGAATTGCAGAATGTTTCCACTTGCTAAATAAATGTAAAATATAAATTTAATATTATACGCCAAGTTCTGAAGTATAAACGTGTGGTGTCGGGCGTTTACGCAATCCAGAAGTAATTTATTAATGTCATTCTTTTTTATTCTCAGCCGACAGGCGGTATCGCAAGCGCAAATGAGTTGGCAGAGCGCAGCGCGAAGTCGTCTGCTACCAGGAGCTCGCAGGATGCATGCAACAGGAACGCACTGCCGGCACTTCTCAAGTAGCGAGCGCGACAAAACCGTGAACTGGTTCTTAGGGACACCTTTACTAGATGATGATGATGTGTAGTGTTTTATGGCGCAAGGGCCAGGTTTGGCCAAAGAGCGCCATGACAAACCTTTACTAGCCGACTATATCAATTTTCCATCTTTTTTCGCCCTTCGTCATCGGCTCGGACATGACTCGCTCGCCGCCGCGCTGCCGCTGTCCCTGCGATAAGCCCCACGGCGCGTCGCGTGATAAAAGCAATGGAACTTGAAATCGAACATTACAATACACGGGCCCTGCATTGCCTGCGAGAAGTCAAATCGAATATTGTGGTACTGACGGTGCGCGCTGTGCCGTAAAATTGAGTAACAAAGCGCGGCACTCCCGAACCAGAGAAAAAAAGGCAGCCAAATAAGAGATCTCCATAATATCTTCCCGTCCTAGCTCACTGTATAGTTTTATCAGACGAACGATGGAAGTGCTGAACCAGCCTAGGTTGAACACTTCTGACTGCTGAACGGCGATCTGCAAGCTATTCACGCTGGCGATAGCACTGAGAATCCGATCTCACCATGCAAATATCTCCTTGGCATTGGCTTTGAAGCTGAGGTCACGGGAAAGCTGACCCAGCCCTTCAACCGGCCAACACAGTAATTGCGAGAGCAACTTTGTGGACGGTGTCGGCAGCAGAGATCTAGGTCATTCCGATGAATGCTTCCCGTCCGACCGACCTCTGGGAGCTGCAGGCCAGTGGCGATGAACCGCAGCGCGCAATATTCCTTCCTCTGCGTGGAATGGCCACTCGTACGCTTGTACCTGAGTCCCCTACATTTGATAGCGTAGCCTGCAAAAGGTTTACTTAGAAAGCCAGCAAGGGCGGTGCAAGTCATTATCCGTCACCTCTTCGAACTCGTATCGCGCTTCCAGCCGTGGTCGACACCGAAAGAGGAACGCCAAGCAGACGACGAAGGCAAGTAATAGCCTCCGAAGCAAGCAACGCACGCGCACGCGACGCCCTCGTGTCTCCGGGGTCGCGCGACCGGCGCGCGCGGCCAGGGTCACAAGCCAAAGCCAAGCCACATTAACGGAACCCAAAGCGGACTACCCCTTCGCCGGTTCCTACGACCGGTTCGCTTTGAAGATGATTGACAGATGCGTGACGTATTCGAAAATTGCGATACCGCCCCGCTGCCTCTGACGACCTGTCACGTAATAAAAATTTTGGCCAATCAGGTGAGGCCAAAGGAACGGTTCCCCAACCGAACCGTTATAAGATTCGGCCCCTGTGTCCACAAAACAGGCCACACTTAAAGCACAACGAGAGCGGCGAACACAGTCGGCGATCGTCGTAAATCTGATCAGTGGGTGAAGCGCGTCGGCTTTTATAGAGCAGTCGTCGAATGTTACAGACTAATCGTTCGGACCCGCGTGCCTTCCACAAAGCTCTACACCCTTCGCGTTACGCGATGAAATCAGATAACACAAGGATCTGCGACAACAGACATCCGGGTAGAAGCATCGATAACTTTCCAGAAACGTCGGATACATGCAGGCGCGTCCCTCGCTGTGCGAACAGTTGTTAAGCAGCGAAACGTGGTCGCCCGATAAAGATAAGTACACGTGTCAGTATTACGTCGACCTCCTTATTAAACAGTCTGCAAGCAGATATTACTGCTTTGTATCTGTCTCTGTCTTGTTATTTTCATCATCAGAACCATCACAATGACCATCATAATAATAACCGTAACATATAATACATCCCCATCGTCGTTGTCTTCTGCCTAGAAGACACGCGTCAATATATATATATATATATATATATATATATATATATATATATATATATATATATATATATATATATAAAGGAATCCGTCTAGCGGGTGGCCGAGATTGGGTGAGGACGAAAAAGACGTGCGTATGTGCCGTTTGTTTTTGAACAGGTTTTTCTGTTGTTCTTGAAGAACGTCTCCCTGTCTTCTGTCCGCGTTGCACCGTGACACCAGTGGAGGCGCTGGGTACGGAGTTCGCTTGATGCTCCGGAGTCCTTCTGGGAGTCGTTCATCTAGCCCGGATGCATTGTCTCCAGTTACGACACCCGTGCATCGCTTTAGTCGTCAACTGCTAGGCCTTGCCCCGGAGTTTTCCCCTCTGCAACCCCCTCTCTCCGGGAGCTGCACACATCTCGCAATGGCTGAAACCAGCTCACCGCAAGCACCCCAAACTACCTGGTTTCCCAGTCCACAACAGGTAACCGTTCTGCATCCACTGGTTCCCGAGCGTTGTCGCAATGCAGTCTTCGAAGACATTGAAGACTGGCTTGACAAGTATGAACGCGTCGCACAGATTAACCAGTTGACTGATGATAGTGTCCGCACTTGGTACGAGAACCGTGAAGCTAGCTTGACGACATGGAATGACTTTCGGCTGAAACTGATACTTTTGCAAGTGTCGACCAACGCGACCGCGCCCAGCAGATGATGGAGCTGCGGGTGCAACAACCCATGAGTCGGTCACAATGTTCGCCGAGGACATGACCCGCCTCTTTCCTAGAGCCGACCCGAACATGACCGACAATAGGAAGTTGCTCTACCTAATGCGAGGTGTAAAAGAGCAGTTGTTCGCGGGGCTTGTGCGGAATCCACCAGTCACTGTCGCTGACTTTATCAAAGAGGCTACGGCTATTGAGCGGGCCCTTCATCAACGGTAGAGGCAGTACGATCGACTGTCCACCAGCACTGCAATCAATGTCGCCGCGAGGACTACCGAGTACCAGAATTCCTTGCGTGCATTGATCAGAGATCTTGGAAGTGCAAAAGCTTCTGACACCGACATTGGATAGACCTGTAGCATCAATCACCGAAGTGGTGCGCGACGAAATCAGGCAGGCGTTCCCGGCAGCCGATCTTCAAGATCACCAGCGTCCCATGACATACGACGCTGCTGTCCGATGTCCACCACCCGTCACAACCACACCACCGCTCCTTGGTCGCCGCCGCAAGATGATGCTTCGAGGCGCGCACCCATTGTGTCGCTGCAGTCACACCAGCAGCCGTCGTTCGCCGCCCCTTGGTCAATGCCGCAAAACGACGCTACGGGACGGCCACAATTTCGGAGAACCGACGAATGGCGCACCGTCGATAGGCGACCACTTTGTTTTCACTGCGGAGGCGCCGGCTATATTTCGCGTAGTTGCTGGCATCGCGACACATCATTTCGACCTCATCGTCCATGGTCCTATGGTCGACGTGCAAATCACGAGTCCATGCTACGCCGCGACGACGCTACTTTTCGGAAACCTCCAAAAGCGCACCCGAGTGACAAATCCGTGCCCAATGATGGGTCCGATTACGACCGTCGGTCGCGTTCTCCAACCCCTCCATGTCAGATGGCTTCACCTGCTGGACGTACTTTTGCTGACCTCCGAGGACGAAGGTCGCCCAGCCCACGCAGGGGAAACTGAAGGCGGCGACCTCTGGGGGTAAGGTTGCAGGCCCGCTGCAGAACGCTGTGAATCCGATAAAAACCGAAGAAATTGTGAGTGCCGACATTGATGTTTTGGTGGACGGACAACCAGTGGCAGCGTTAGTCGACACTGGTGGCGACTTCTCTATGATGAGTCAGGAACTCGTCCTGCGCCAGAAGAAAGTAAAGACGCCATGGACGGAACCTCCCATAAGGACGGCAGGCGGCCAATTACTGATGCCTACTGGAAGATGTACTTCTAGAATTAATATTGGGGATTCTTCTGTCGTGGCCGCTTTCATCGTTCTGCCTGTGTGCTGCAAAGATTTGATTATTGGAATAGATTTTCTAAAAGAATATGGCACCGTAATTAACATCCCGCATCGCATGGAGACGTTTTATAAGAGTCCTGGTTTAGTCTATTGCTTATCGCCGAAACACCACTCCTTTCGTCTAACAGAAGACAGCGTTGTCATCCCACCTCGATCATGTACCTTTGTTTCGGTAGCAGGTGACGTGCCGTTTCATTGCGAAGACGTTGCCGACCAAATAACCACGTTGTTGTTCACTCATGGTATCTCGGCCGCACGAGGAATCGTAAATGCCACCGACGGGCGCACGAACCTGTTGCTAACAAATTTTAGCACAGAGCGACGGCGCCTTCCGAAGGGCACGGCTGTGGCTTGTTTTGACGGTGCTGCGGATGTCCGCGGCTGCTGTTCACTACTCGAAGAAGCGCCTACGCAAGACCCAGCTCCTGTGCTTGACGTCAGCACTGCTTTGTCGCCGCACGAACGAGAGCGCCTTCTTACGCTACTGGCCAAATTCAGCGACTGTTTTGCTTGGACGTCCAGCGTCGGTCGGACACCTCCAACAAAGCGCCGAATGATTACAGAGAATACGGCACAGCATCCGAGGTGGCGTGTTTTTTCATTGAGCATGTTGCGTTACGCCACGGCGCACCAACCGTCGTCATAACAGACCGAGTAATCGCATTCACGGCTGCACTTTTAGATAACGTCTTGCAGCTAAGTGGAACGGCTCATCGGAAGTCAGCCGCCTACCATCCACAAACCAACGGATAACCAGAACGCCTAAACAAAACAATTGAAGACATGCACTCCACGCACGTGAATGTTGAACAGAAATATTGGGACGACATCCTACCTTATGTCACCTTTGCATATAACACGGCGAAAAAAGAGACAACGCGCAAGACTCCGTTCACCCTTATTCACGGACGGGATGTAGGAACGATGTTGGATGCAATGTTTCCACACGACTTTGACGACACTTATACGGACGCCGATGTGTTTACGCAACCCGCAGAAGAGGCTCGGCAGCTCGCACGCTTGCGGATCTGCCAGCAGCAAGACTACGACGCAGGGCGCTATGATCTTAACCGTCGAATGGTAATCTATGACGTCGGCGACAGAGGGTGGGTTTGGACACCCATACGGAAACGAGGCCTCTACGAGAAGCTGCTAAAACGATACTTCGGACCGCATCGAGTATTACGCCGACTCAGTGATGTCACGTACGAGGTCGTCCCTGATTGTCCCAATTGTACGCGGCGACGCACGCACCGTCCTGAACTTGTGCACGTTGTGGGCATGAAGCCGCATGTGAGCGAATAACTATGCGAGATACTTTTACTTCCGCGAGTGACATTTCTGGTTTCACATCGGGGCGATGCTCTTTTAGGGAGGGACTAATGACGCCCGTCTTCTACGCAGAAGACAGCGACGATGGCGGCATTAACGGACTCCGTCTAGTGGGTGGCTGAGATTGGGTGAGGACGAAGAAGACGTGCCTCTGTGCCGTTTGTTTTTGAACAGGTTGAGCTGTTGTTCTTGAAGAACGTCTCCTTGTTTTCGGTCCACGTTGAACCGCAACAATATATATATATATATATATATATATATATATATATATATATATATATATATATATATATATATATATATATATATATATATATATATATATATATATATATATATATATATATATATATATATATAACGTAGAACAGAGGTGCGCTCATTAGCACTTCTGTGGCACAAAAGGAAAGATAATAGCCCATATTTAAGCCCGTCTTCTGTAGCGTTCATTCGCCGCGCACATAACCTTCATGTACATATGTACAAATACATCCGCCAAAATTCCGATCAACCCAGCAGCAGTCCGCAGCAACCACGCCAAACTCTGGCAAGCAGGCAAAGCAAGCTTCTCTTTAAAATGTTTACGTGTCCGATTGTTCGATTGAAGCACGATGCCCTATGCACATGAGCCCGCCCTTTCATTGGCGAAGCACAATAAGTAAGTCATCATGCCGATCGTTGACACATTATGGTCGTTGTCTTGCCGCTGTCGTCACACGCAGGACTGTGTGGTTTACAAGAACATGTTTGTCCACCGGGTGAAGCTTCGCAGAAACGCAAACGATGCCCGACAGCTAGCTACCTGCAAAATTATTCACCTAATGTGGTTTCCCACACTGCGTGCGATCTGTAAATTTATTCTAAAAATATGTTTTCATTGGCATATTGCCTGAGTTGTGTGATAGCTTTGTAAGGCGTTAAGAATGGTATTTTTCTACAATTTGTGCGTGATTAATCTGTTTTCTGAAGGCGTAAAGGCAGAAGTGCTGGTAGGAGTACTGTTTCTTCTTTTACATGTCACTGTTCATCCGTATTACTGATCCAGCCGACATGCTTTAAAGAAAAAAGCCGTTCACATAACAAAATGTACTTCCGTGCCTATAATCATTTCGTCTGTTTACGTGAAGGCAGAATTCCAAGTAGAGGAAATAAGGACTCGTTTGTTGTTGTTTCTATTTGTTTGTTTGTTTTGTTCTGCCACGAACAACGAATGACGAAGAGACTCTCGTGATGGTTGTTTGAATAATGTGGCGAGGGCGTCGCGAGGGACAAATCTGCCTGTCATTGGCCATCCCTGAAAGTGACTAATTCGGCCCCTTCTGTTGTTCTTTTCTTGTTTTTTTTCTCGGATTTGCTAACTTGGCTAGTGCGTACAAAGAGAATACGTGGGATGGTAACTTCAAGGCCTCAAGCCTGCCACCACCATTCAAATTTCCAGTATTATTGCAGCATCTTATTGGTTTCCTATTGCAACGTAACCCCATGTGCACCCCGTGGTGTTGTTTCGCAGTAGCACATGTTCTTAGTGGATGTGCCAAGAAAAAATGCAGCAAGCAGTAATAAAGTACACTTCTGCTTCCATTCTTCTTGTTTCTTTTACAAAGACGCTGCTATTCTGGTCATTAGATGCGGTGAATAATTTCTGCTCCAAAACAACAGATCCAGCACTCTACGAAAATAATCCAAACAATTTTCTTATATCGAGCAGCTAAATTTGGAGGGGATGTTGGGTCTGCTATGGGCAATGTGCGAGTAACATAAGCATGCCTTAAATTTAGACACCCTTGTGGAATATCACCAAAGTTCTACCAATTCCGCATCTGAGTGTCATGAAATATACAACGGTATTTCGTTACAGAACTATCGCGCAAATCAAGATAAAACTTGCTAGGATTACAGTTTCTCGAGAGAAACATGTCAGAGAAATTGCAAATTCGTAGGTATGCTTTGTACGTGCTGTAGAATATTATAAAGTTTGTATTAACTTTCGATGCTTGCCGGAGGACCAAAACGTTTGTTGTTTGCGAACTACTAAACTTTTCACAATGAAACTTTGCAGGAATAAAGTCCGCGTTAGGAAAAAAAAATGCTAAAGAAATATATTCCCGGTAATTGATTGTTATGCCGCACAAATTTTCTAAAATTCCGTCAGACACTTGGTAAATTTGCTTTGAGTATTGAATTCATCTTTATAATAGTTGCCGCAAGCAAACGGCTCAACATTTCCTGAAACTCGGCACGGGAGGTCCTCAAGGCTCAGCCTAAACCACTGACATCATCTAAGCTTAAAAGTGTTACTTTAAGAGTGACTTGCAAGCGGCCGAGTGTTCATTGCCACCGGCGCTCCCGCAACACTGGGGGCTCTCCGGGAGCCCAGGTCCTGCAGAAAATGCTGTCATTGTAGCAGCAAAACATGGCTCATACACTCGCGACGGAAATCGGTCGCACCGAATGCGATGACAAGGACAAATGACCCACAATGACAAATGCAAGAAGCAATCAAACAAGGAAGCTTTGGTTGACATACCGACAGCACAATTTTGATTAGGCGTGCTTCGCAAAGAGAAATAATTATTGCATCACGATCGGCCCAGTCGCGGCGTTTCAATGAACTTCAGCAGAGATGATGCTGTAATGGGCGGCACACAAATGACACGCACCTAATGATGTGCTTGATGTTGATAAATTAAACGTATTGAATGAATAGAATTTATTGATAGGAAAGACAGAGAGGTCGACCTGAGCTAGTGCGCTCTAGTCTGCTACTCTGCACTGGGGAAGAGGGAAGGGGAGTGAAAGTATTGGGATGGATGATGATGATAAGAGAAGTGGTGAGTGCTTATGTACATGAGACAGTTGCCTCGCTAGAGCCGCTCGTCGAGCTTGGTGTGCTGCAGGAACGTAGATAACTACAGTATCAAATACAAGCAACATTAATAGGAAGGAAAAGAAGCACTCGCCAGTCAGAAAAAAAAACTATTTTCTCCGGAATCGCGGCCCCGCGGTCTCTCCGTCTGGAACTTGGTCTCGCTAGAAGTGCAGGTACATGTGTCATGACCTAACGAATGCAAGTACAGGTTAGTATGGTCTAAATTTCATAAGTGGTCACAGAAATTTCTCTTCTTAACACTTTCAAAATTTTAATACCGGAAGCCTATGGAAACAATAGGAGCTGACGTAGGAAAGTATTGATTTGCGAGGAATGTACATCCAGAAGTAGTCTTTAGAAGGTTTTGTACATATTAGGTCAAAAGCTCCTTCGTCAAAGACAGCTGCATATTTATATTTTTTTTTCAGGACCAGCTTTCAACGCATGTCGCACCCCCTACAATGGCTCAGTGGCTAAGCTGATCTACACTGAGCACGAATACTTTGGTTCAATTCCCAGTGCGGTGGTGGTATTCGAAGGGTGGCGGAATGCAGCCATGCTCTTATACAAAGCTTTGGGGGCACAGAACCCGGTATTCAGTTTTAATCGGGAGGCCTTGATCCACATCGTCGTCACACCTGTATTGCATTGGAACGTTAAACCCCACAGACATCCTCGTCTGCAGTACAGACATAAGCCTGTTCTATGCCGTGACATCCTTGGCCACGTGGTCATCGAGTGGTTTTGTGCTCGCAGATCCATAGCATTGTGGTAGCTCTACTGCATCGCTTGCGGACATGTTCTTTATTTCGCTGCGCCGGTTAATAAATTCACCGGCTGTTCACACGATGTCCCTGTATGTGTCATCGCGGGAATTTCTTATATTTGAACCGTAGGGGCGATAATGAAATTCACGGTACGCCACGCAATGGCGACGCAGGGATAACTGATTCCAAATATCCGAAGTTTTCTAAAGTGCTGATCCTTTCGATGATAGCTGCAGAGCTCAAAGGACAGGACTAGTGATTATTTCTGAGCCGTGATTAAGAAACTGATGACCGCGGACACTCGCTGTCAAAACGATGGCGTGAGGAAGAGCGGCAGCAGCAGCGAGCGAATAGCCCTTCGTGCTGCCTTTCGCTTTAACGTTGAACTAAGCGGCGAGAACACAGCGCAGACGAAGCCATCAGCCATCGGCGCGCCTAGCCTTTGCAACCAACGCAAATATACCTTCAAAGTAGGGCCAGCGTGGCCGCGACCGGGATAGGACCACGGCCTCCTGCTCCCTTGCGTGAAATGGAAGACGGCGCGCATCCTCTCCGCCTTTCCCCTATGCGCACACGAAATGAAACCACTACATCCTTCTCAGCTTCACACGCTTCCACTAGCACTTACAGAACACGGAGTGCGGTCGCAATCTTATCCCACTTGGACTTTATATGGAATATCATGGCGACGGCGACGGCGGAAATTCGTCTTGAATGTCCATATAATTGCTATCGCAATAAAATTATCGCTCTTTCTCTCTCTCCAGTTCGCGTAACGCTATCGGTAACATATCGAATGCTCACTTAATAGATCCGTTGTCAGTGTGTAAGATGGAAAAAAAAGTTCTTTTTCTTTACCAGGCTGTGTCACTTTATTAGCAAGTGCGCTCTTGCGTACCATTTTCTTGCTCAGCTTAGGCAGCAGTCACTACGTATAGCGAAGAAAATCAATCCCAAACACTTTCGAGATGTTGCACGTTTTAAAAGAAACTGACGTGCAGTGCGAAGCCGCACGGCTGCTCTCTGCGAGTAACTCTCGTTTTTCTCCTTGAGCCGTACAGTCGCAGAGTGGTCAGCACCCGATGCCCACCATGGCGGGGCACCCGAACGCTCCGGCGAACGCAGGCAGTTTCATGGTGGCCACAAGACACGCTGTTGCTGCCGCCTCCCGCTGGCTGCGGCTGGGCACTGCGCAGAAGGTGTGGCCAAAGCGGAGGAAGAAGAGCTGCCTGAGCGACCTCTCCTGCGCGATCTTGGCGTCTCGTAAAGCGGCCGCCCTGAACGACACCTCGGCGGCCCAACGGACCTGGACCGCGTCGCGCCACCACGGCTCGTCGCCGGACATTTCGACGCCGGAGGTGTGCTTCGCGTAGGACGCCAGGCAGCGCGTGTGCTCAGCCAGGTCCCACGCCGAGGACGAGTTGCCGTGGCTGCGTCGAAAGTATGAAAGTATGCATGACGTCGCGTGACGGCGGGTTGTGGTTCCCAAACTGACAAAGGCTAATTGTCCGAAAATTTCACACGAAGCGCCGTGTTCGAACGAGCAGTTCCATGCACTTCTTGTGCACTGCGCCATGCCATTCGTCATTGAAGTACATTCTAAGAAACATTTGGCCCCTTTGGGGCTTGTCGCCGAAACTTTATTTAGAGTGTTCACTCTAAAAGTAAAGGCCACACCTTGGTGCATTTCATCATTTACATACGGCACTATATGGGTCGTACCAAACGAACTATTACCTTTTTCGAACGAACCTTTTTCCAGAGATCAGGTTTGTCCGGTGGGCGAAGAAGAGCACACGCCAGCAGCGGTCTCACTTTTCCACACCCCCTCAATGTGATACGCCAGCGTCTACATGCACCATGCGAGGCGATTTACCTGTCTCCACCGTAGCACTAAGCTCGCCTGGCGACACTCATGCGATTTGCCTAGCTAGGGGTATACTGAGATTTTAATGGATGCGACGTACTAGAAATGCAATGCGATGCACCACTATCTCAATCATATACAAACGCGGCTTTAGCCTCCCGATAAGATAGTCGTTATATTTCGCTATGTGAGACTTCGTATACGCGAAGAGTGTGCAAGATACATTGCTGCGAGATTAGCAGTGCAATAGAAAGGAAGAAATGCAATGAACCGAACGTTCCATTTCGTATACTGTAAATTTGGGTAAAGAAATATTTAATGCCTTCGATAAACCAGAAAAGTTAGAATAAACAGCTAGATTGCATATCTCATCGCACCTTTTCAACGCGGATGCTCACACCTTCATCGCTGTCATCCAGTAACATAAATCCCAATGTTTCGTTTTATGCGGAACACTTTCTTTGACCGTCATATCTAGGCTGCTGCCGTTTTTCCTGATATGCTACGTGTCTAGGCGTACATTAGCAACAAGGTAGATTTCAACGACAATTCTGCCAATTACGTAAAATTTTATAATTTACTTTTTAATTATTAACTTAAGATATAGCAATACTGAAATCCTAAAACTGTCATCACATGAGATATATGTGACCTTAATATGGTTTATGAAATAATTGGGCGTGCCAGTTAGCAGCTTCTAAAAAGTGTGCCTCTAGCCAGTTCGGGACAATCTTAACTGAAATACCGAGGTATTCTTAAGCATATTCTGGGGACCGGTATCTAGAAAGTGGTGCTAGTTATAAAATTTCTATTAACCAGACATGACTTCACTACTCCTCAGCATCAGTTTCACAATTGCAACATTCGCGTAAAGTTTGTAATACCACAAATAATTTGCATATTTATATGATTTTGACCGTCTGGCCGCCTTTAACATGCATCCAATGCACCCCCGCCGTGGTTACTCAGTGGCTATGGTGTTGGGCCACTCAGCACGAGGTCGCGGGATTGAATCCCGGCCACGGCTGCCGCATTTATATGGGGGCGAAATGCGAAAACACCCATGTACTTAGATTTAAGTGTGCGTTAAAGAGCCCCAGGCGGTCGAAATTTCCAGCGGCCCCCACTACGGCGTGCCTCATAATCAGAAACTGGTTTTGGCACGTAAAACACCCTAATTTTTAATCCAATACACGGTACACGGGCGTTCTTGCATTGCGCCTGCATCGAAATCCAGCTGCCGCTGGTCGCGCACTTTTGGAACGCGTCGATTTAGCGAATACATACAACGATATGAGAGGTCTAATGGTGGACGCTGATTGGCTCGCACATGTAATAGTGTACCAATACGTGGCGAACGCCTTTTGTTAAATTCCAACTGGCTATATGTAGTCACAATGAACTGAGCCTAAAAGCGGGAGCCTTTTCTTGTGCAGGATACAAGTTGTTGTTGTTTCTTTTGTTTTACTTCCCTCACCAATAACATCTCTGTTGGCGCCCCGATGCGCAGTCCTTGCCTAACTGGCGTACGTCAGCCAGGCAAGCGATATTTCGTTAAGGATATCAACCGAGGCTCGCGCGCCATGCCGACGCAAACAGTGCGAGCGAAACACTTGCACACGGCAATGTACAGTCAGCGCCTATCGAAAAAAAAAAACGACAAAGAAAAAGCGCAGCCATGACGCGAGAGCCTGACGTAGTCTGACGCATTTCCCAAGGCTTGTTTGGGCTAGGCCCCGTGGATGGCATAAGGCAGGATAGGAGGGCGGCGGTTCCTTCAACGGCACCGTAGAGTCGACAGTGAAGAATTGTCGACTTAGCGCTGGTTTAAGGGCCCTCTATATTATAATGTAATAGTGCACTATAACTGCCGACACAACCTGCGAATGGTAAAGTGGCTTGATTCTAATGCTATAATGTAGAGTTTTTGCTTTAAAGCAAAAAAAATAACAGAAAGGGGAAGCAAAGCGACTCGACAACGGTTTACACCGAAGACAAGGTCTTCTGGGGCGCATTAGCGTACCATGTCGTTTGTTTAGGTTGCACGACTTTCGTGATTCGCCCACATTAGATAATGCACATTATCCAGGATCGGCCCATCTGGACCATCTGGGTTTAGATTTCGGCCTGTTTGCGCTAATTACGCATCATTACTACACCGTACATAGCTTTACGCTAACATACGGTCCGTCTTTTTCATTGCAAGCTTCATTTTGACGTTTAGGTCCACTAGCTTGCTTTCAGTATTATATAAAATATTCACCAAGATAATTTGCAATAGAATAAGGGCAACACTTCAACTCGGTGAAACAAAGGAACAAGCTGGCTTCAAGAAGGGATATTCTACAATGGATCACATCCATGTCATCAATCAGGTAATCGAGAAATCTGCAGAATACGATCAACCTCTCTCTATGGCTTTCATAAATTATGAAAATGCATTTGACTCATAGAGACACCAGCGGTCGTAGAGCCATTACACAATCAAGAAGTAGAGGAGGAATGCGTGAACATCTTGGGAAATATCTACAAATAATCCACGGCTACCTTGGTACTCTACAAGAAAAGTAGACAGTTACTTATCAAGAAAGGGGTCCGACAAGAAGACAAAATCTATCCGGTGCTATTCACTGCATGCTTGGAAGTAGTATTCGAAGGCTTAGGAGTGAGTATCAACGACGAATATCAAAGCAACCTTCCATTTTTGTCCTGTTCAGCAACACTGGGGATGAATCACAACAAATGACTCGGGGCCTTAACAGAGAAAGTATAAGAGTGGAGTTGAGATTCTTATGAAAAGACAAAAATAAGGTTCAATAGCGCGGCAAGGAAACAAGTGTTCAGGATCGCCAGCCAGCCTTCAGAGTCTGTGAAGGAATACGTTTTTTTTTCTCTTTTATTTTATACGTCTTTATTTATGCATTCAATAGGTCAAGCCTTGCGGCAGAAAAGGGGTTCAGAAAAAGGGTTCAGCCTCAGCTCACTGAGGCTGAACTCTTGGAGGGCTTCAGTGAACAGAATGTAATCAATGTCAAAAGAATTAAGATGAGGCGCGATGGCAAAGAAATCCAAGCCAAGCACTTGACAATCACCTTCGGATCAAGTGTCCTGCCCGAGTCTATCGAGGCAGGGTACATCAGGCTCCGTGTTAGGCCATATGTGCCAAATCCGCTCAGATGTTTCAAACGCCAACGTTTCGGCCACAGTTCGCAGAGCTGCCGAGGCCGTCAAACCTGTGCCAAGTGCAGTGCCCACGAACATACTTCTGAAGCTTGCGAGAACACTCTCCATTGTGTAAACTGTGAAGGGGAGCACGCCGCATACACGCGGTCGTGCCCATCCTGGAAAAAAAGGAAAAGAAATTGTGACGACAAAAGTAAAAGAAAATATTAGTTTCAATCAAGGAGGCACGCAGGCGGGTATCCTACCTGCCCAAAAACATATTTGCCGAAGTGGCGCGTCAGGAGGCAGCGCCACAGCGGTCTCTGGCGGCTGTCCGACTCACACCCAGTGAGGCGGCAGAAACGCCTTCTCCTCACCCCCCCCCCCCCCCCGGCGGCTGCAGCTATTGCTGCTACGCCAACCCAGCAGAAGAGGCCATCTACCTCCGGGCAGGTGACCTCAAAGGCTTCGTCCAACGTGCCGAGGCCGTCACGCCAAACAAAGCGCTCGGAAGAGCGCCTGTCCAGCGCCTCGCAAGAGGCGATGGACACAACCGCCAGCAAGACGGCGCCACCAGCGCCTAAGGAGCGGCGAGACACTCTCGACCGCTCCAAAAGAGACAAAACTCCCGTCACGGTGCCTGAAAAACACCCGTGAGCTAATCCTTGTCTCTTAAACACACAGCACCCAACACATTTATCATAATGGAAACACAAATACTACAGTGGAATGTACGAGGACTTTTACGTAACCTCGATCACATTAACCAACTGTTACACAAACATAATCCAAGGTTGCTGTGTGTTCAAGAGAGACATCTGAAACCTACAAACACTAATTTCCTTCGCAATTATTCTATCTTTCGGAATGACCGCGACGAGGCTACCGCCTCTGGCGGTGTAGCATTCGTAGCCCACAGATATGTCGCTTGCCGACCCATCGCCCTTACCACGCCCCTCAAGGCAGTGTCAGTTCGGGCCATTCTTTTTCACAAATTAGTAACAATGTGTTCCAGTTATATACCGCCAAACCAGCGTCTCGAAAAAACAGACTTTTATAACCTCATTGACCAGCTCCCCGAGCCTTACATACTCGTGGGAGATTTTAACGCTCATAACCCGATGTGGGGAGACTCACGATGTGACGCGAGAGGTCGACTCATTGAAAATTTCCTTTTAAACTCCAGTGCGTGCCTCTTTAATAAGAAAGAACCGACCTACTATATACCACAGCTTAATTCATACTCCTCAATAGACCTGTCTATGGGTTCTGGTTCTACCTTCCCTGATTTAGAGTGGTCTGTAATTAAAAATTCATTTGGAAGTGATCACTTCTCATTAACTCTAAACCTAGTAACACAACATGACTCTCCTCCGCCTGTTCCTCGCAGGAAACGAGCCGAGGCTAATTAGGAATGCTTTAAAGAATTCACCTACATATTACCAGATTTTATAAGTGATTTTAGCATAGATCATGCCGTATCATGTTTTACCGCTCTTATCATGGATGCAGCAGAGAAATTCATCCCTCAAACAAATGGCACATCATTGAAAAGACGGGTGCCCTGGTGGAATAACGATTGCAGATAGGCACGGAGGAGACAGAATAAAGCCTGGGGCAAACTAAGCGAATGCCCTACTGCCGAAAATTTAGTAGAATTTAAACAGATTAAATCCCAGGGAAGACGAACGCGAAGACAGGCAAACAGGGCAAGCTGGCAGAGGTTCCTTTCAGCTGTAAATTCATATACTTAAGAGGCTAAAGTGTGGGACGGGCTTAGAAGGCTAAAGGGACAAGAAATTCATCCGTTGCCCCTAGTAAACGATGAAGGCAATAGCTTAGAAGATCAAGTTGGCGCACTCGTGGAACATTTTGAGCGGATTTCAAGCTCAAATCATTATTCCAAGGCATTCCTAAAGCACAAAAAAATAGCAGAACGTGAGGCCATCAACCGCAAATGCAGACAGAACGAATTATATAACCAGCCTTTTAACATTGCCGAATTGACAGCTGCTTTGGCTGCATGTCAGAGCTCTGCATCTGGACCTGACAGGATCATGTACGACATGCTTAAACATCTCCACAACGATACTCAAATAACGCTACTCGCACTTTTCAATGCTATATGGGCGGCCGGGTACCTCCCATCTAAATGGAAAGAAGCTATTGTTATCCCTGTTTTGAAGCACGGTAAAGATACATCACTGCTGACCAGCTACCATCCTATAGCGCTTGCGAGCTGTCTTTGCAAGCTTTTTGAAAAAATGATCAATCGCCGTCTCATACATTTTCTAGAGTCCAGCAATATCCTTGACCCACTTCAATGTGGCTTCAGGGAAGGGCGATCTACAACCGACCATCTCATGCGCATCGAATCAAACATTCGCGATGCTTTCGTACATAAACAATCCTTCCTATCCGTATTTCTTGACATGGAAAAGGCGTACGATACAACTTGGCGGTACGGAATATTGCGCGAGCTTTCGGCGCTGGGCATCCGCGGCAATATGTTAAACATTATCGAAAGCTACCTACAAAACTGCACATTTCGGGTGAAAATGGGCAATGCACTGTCGCGTACATTCACACAGGAAACTGGTGTACCCCAGGGAGGCATACTCAGTTGCACTCGCTTTATCATTAGGATAAACACACTACGCGCTTCATTACCGCCAGCTATATTTTATTCCGTCTACGTAGATGACATACAAATAGGTTTTAAATCCTGAAACATTGCAGTATGCGAAGGACAAGTACAGCCGGGATTGAACAAGATATCTAAGTGGGCAGAAGAAACTGGGTTTAAAATCGACCCCCACAAAGGTTCATGTGTTCTAGTTTCAAGAAAGAGAGGCCTGGTTCCAGACCCATGCATGGAACTGTGTGGACAAAAAATGCCTGTCAACAAAGAACACCAATTTCCAGGTGTAATACTTGACTCTAAGCTTACTTTTATCCCACAAATAAAATATCTCAAAGCTAAATGTCTAAAAAAAATGAACTTACTCAAAATATTACCACACACAACATGGGGTAGCGACAGGAAGTGTATAATGAATATTTACAAGAGCCTCATTCAATCGCAGTTAGACTATGGCGCCATAGTGTACAACTCTGCAGCCCCGAGTGCACTAAAGATGCTGGGTCCGGTCCACCACCTGGGTATTCGTCTGGCCACAGGCGCATTCGGAACTACCCCCATTCAAAGCTCGTATGTAGAATCGAATGCGTGGCCACTCAATCTGCAGCGATCTTACACCAGCTTCACATATTTTCTTAAAGTGCTCTCTAATCCTGAACATCCCTGTTGTGAAACTATTAACGATTCGACATGTACTGCACTCTTCCGCAATTGACCCTCCTTGAGACAGCCTTTCTCACTCCGTGTGAGGGAGCTTAGCGTGGAAATGAATGTTCCACTCTTCGAACTCCGCTTGATGCCTCCAGCGAAGCAGCTACCGCCTTGGGACTGGCAAGTGATAGAGTGTGATATATCTCTCGTAAGTGTTACAAAATGGGCATCAGAACTCGAAATACGAATGCATTTTCATGAACTCCAATTGAAGTGCTGTTGTACGGAATTCTACACCGATGCGTCGAAATCACATGTTGGTGTGTCTTACGCGGCTGTTGGACCCTCTTTCTCTGAAGCAGGTGTAATGAACCCCCATACAAGCATCTTTACTGCAGAAGCCTACGCAGTACTATCTGCAGTAAAACACAAAGAAAAAAAAACTAGGCAAAGCGATAATATTCACGGGCTCGTTGAGTGTTGTGAGAGCACTAATGTCCTTAAGAAAACACAGGAATAATGTTTTCATTGAGCTTTACTGTCTCTTGTGCAATATTTATTCGTCTCGTAAGCATGAGACAATATGCTGGCCACCGGGGAAGAACAGATAAATCAACATGGCGCCGCGTAACCAATACGCGATTTGGCAATGGAACTGCCGCGGGTATCGTCGCAAGCGAGGAAACCTGCAGCAGTTCATAACAAGTAAGGAGGTGCCAGATGTCATCGCCCTGCAGGAAACCGGGGCGATCGCAAAATTATCGGGGTATAAATCGTATAGTGCTTCCGGCGAGAAGGCAACCGTCACGACGCTCATACACAGAAACCTCTCGGCTGTCGAGCACGATACCGGTGTGCGCGGCATAGACCACGTCCTGATTGAAATAATCCCCTCCCGTAAAGAAGAGGGAAGTCTATTTATTCTGAACATATATAGTCCACCCCGGCACAAGCCCAAATTCGGCCCACTCTTCCGCAAAGTGTTGAGCGTAGCGCACAAGCAGGCACTAGTCGTGGTCGGCGATTTTAACGCGCCACACGCGGCTTGGGGATACAGCATAAAGAACATTAAGGGCCGAAGCCTGTGGGCAGACGCTCAGCACGAAGGCCTAACGCTCATAACTGACCCTCAGGCACCAACCAGAATAGGAAACAGCGTAACCAACGACACGACACCAGATCTCACATTTACGAAGAATGTAGCAGTTTCTCAATGGACAAACATGCAGGAAAGCTTAGGTAGTGACCACTACATCGTCGTCACAACGGTACAAGCAGGCCCAAGGAAAAAGAGGAGGAGAGAACTGAAGCTAGTAGAATGGGACTCTTTCCGCAAAATCCGACAAGATGATGCGGAAGACACTATAACGGACGTTGAGAAATGGGCAGAGAAACTGCAAGAAAACATTAAACGAGCTACCAAAACTGTTCCAGAGGAGGCAGCTATAGAGGAGATGGATAGCAGATTATTGCACATGTGGGAAGCGAAAGGTAGCATGCTGAAAAGATGGAAAAAGCAAAACATAATCGGAAATTAAGGAAGAGAATGGTGGAATTAAACAAGGAAATCGAGATATATGCAAATAGGTTAACCCAACAGAAGTGGGAAGCCACGTGCGACTTGATGGAAAGGCAGATAGGAATTTCCCAGACCTGGAACATTCTCCGATGCCTCTTGGACCCCGGAAGTACAAAAACCATACAAAGACACAATCTACAGAAGGTTATACACAGCTACAACGGCACAGAAGAAGAGCTCTTCCGAGAGCTCCAAAAGATGTACGTTGGAGATGCGGATAGAGAAGTACTTCCGGATTACCTAGGTAACGAGAATCCAGATCTTGATACCCCTATTACGGAGGCAGAAGTTAGATATGAACTGACCAGGCTCAACTCGAAATGTGCACCAGGACCTGATGGGATAAGCAACAAAACACTCAGAAACCTCGACGATGTATCCATCCGAGCTCTCACGGACTACATGAATAACTGCTAGGAGCAAGGCAGCATTCCAAGTCAATGGAAATCAGCCCAAATTATTTTTATACCAAAGACTGGAAAGAAACCACAACTGACGAACTTAAGGCCCATATCCCTGACATCCTGCGTCGGTAAACTCATGGAACATGTGGTTCTCACACGTCTCACGAGATACATGGATGATGGAGGACTTTACCCACATACCATGGTTGGATTTCGACCAAAGTTATCGACGCAGGATATTATGCTCAAACTAAAACATCAGATCATAGATGCGGGTGAGAAAAGTCTAGACACTAAGGCCATACTAGGTCTCGATCTAACTAAGGCCTTTGACACCGTCACGCACAAGGCCATACTACAAAATCTCCAAAAACTGGATGTAGGACGTAAAACATACGCGTACATCAAAGACTTCTTGACAGATCGTACCGCAAAGATTTCAATTGGAGAATCCAAATCGGACGCGCTCAAGCTAGGTAATAGGGGTACCCCGCAGGGTTCAGTCCTATCTCCCTTTCTATTCAACGTAGCAATGATTGGTCTTCCTGCGAGACTCGAAAAGATAGAACGACTCGGACACAGCCTCTACGCGGACGACATCACCCTTTGGGTGGCGGGTGGAAGCGATGGGCATGTGGAAGAGATCCTTCAAACCGCAGTAAACACCGTAGAAGACTACATCAAAGACAAGGGACTGAGATGCTCCTCGCAAAAATCAGAACCTCTGCTCTATAGGCCCACATGCCGGGGTCGAAAAAGCATTAGGGAAAGGCCGGGCATTGTGTTCACAGTAGAAGGCACCACAATACCGATAGTGGAGAGCCTGAGAATACTGGGACTCCACATATCCGAAAACGGCCATAACGGAGAAACCATTAGACTACTTGACAATAGTGTTCAACAAACAATCAGACTAATAAAGCGCATATCCAACAGGCACTATGGCATGAAAGAGCACAATCTCATCCGATTAATAGAAACATTCGTAATCAGTCGTATTGTATATGTGGTTCCTTACCTCAAGCTCTACGCTGCGGAGAAAGCCAAGATAGACTGCATTATTAGAAGGGCCTATAAGCAAGCCTTGGGACTTCCGGCAAATACGTCAAACGAGAAATTCTTGGCGCTTGGCGTGCACAATACATTAGACGAACTTATTGAGGCACAGAGAGTAGCGCAGTATGAAAGGCTTACGCAGAGTTTGACGGGGAGACACATCTTAGATGACATCGGAATAACCTACGAAGCACAGCACAGAGTGCGGAGAGACATCCCAAGGAAAATAAGGGAACATCTATCAATACCCCCACTCCCCAGAAACATGCACCCGGAGTTTCACCAAGATCGAAGAAACGCACGAGCGAGAGCTCTCCACAAAAGATTCCGTAATGCCAGGGACGTGGTCTATGTGGACGCGGCGGAGTACGCAAATGGACAGAGTATGTCGATAGTTGCTACGAGTCTAGAGGGTGACTGCAGAGTTAGTGGGACGGTGAAAACATGGAAGGCAGAGGTGGCGGAGGAAGCTGCCTTAGCACTGGCAATAGCCTCCACGGAAGCCAACATCGTAGTAAGCGACTGCAAGACAGCCGTCAAGAACTATGCAAAAGGAAGAATCTCGCCGGAAGCACTCAGAATTTTAAACAACTTTCGTGAAGATCGCGACATTCACATTATATGGGCACCCGCACACTCCTCCCTTCCCGGGAACGAAATAGCGCACAACCTGGCTCGAGAACTGACAGGCCGAGCAGGTGACACGCAACAAATACTGGGAACGGAGAGAGACCGGATGACCAGCTTTAACGAGATCACCAAACACTATAAATTGGGAAGGGCCCATTTCCCCCCTGCACACTCCTCGTTAAATAGACGGCAAGCGACGGCATGGCGCCTCTTACAAACAGATACATATCCGAACCCGGTGGCCTACCACCGCTACTACCCGGACCTTTGCACGGATAGATGTAGATTCTGTGAAGAAAGGGCGGACCTACAACACATGGTATGGGCTTGTCCTCGTACACCCATACAGAATAAAATAATTAAAACCAGAGAGCAGTGGGAGACCGCGTTGCTCAGCTGTGCACCGGAAGACCAACGCAAGGCAATCCAGCAGGCCGAAGATGCCGCCAGGGCCCAAGGGCTCGAGGCCGTCATTTAGGTAGAGGCCTAGGTCTCAAATCTGCTGTGCACAAATAAAGTTTATTCCTCCTCCTCCTCCCTCGTCATAGATGCATTGAAGGTAATGTGCTGGCCGACCAAATGACCACATCAGTTACACCTCAAGCTGGTAATACCACAACTGCTATTCCTTCCACAGACCTCAAGCCTTTTTTGCGAACGAAACTGCGAAGTTACTGGCAACGCATGTGGGACAATGAAACAAATAATAAGCTCCATTTGATTAAGCCAAGGATAGGTTTCTGGCCCCCTGTTGCAAAAACAAGACGGACCGACGTCCTATTCTGTAGACTCCAAATAGGACACATATATGGCACTCACAATTTTCTGCTTACTGGCAAGGAACCTCCTACCTGTTGTAGATGTGGTGAAAGGCTCACCGTCCTCCACGTCCTCGTGGAGTGTTTACTACCAAAGCTGTCACCACAAAGATGTGGTTCTGCATGTTAATAGCCCAATAGTATCGTAGCGCATCCTCTTTCTAGAGGATGTTGCTATGATAGTAGTTCTGGACAGCACACACCTTCAGGTACTTGCGCTTAAAGGAGTCTATTAGGGCAGTAGTGCTTTTTCAAATTTTATCACGACGTAATTCTTTTACAATGTTTCTTTCGCCTCCTTGTCACGCTTCATAATCTTAGTCATAGTTTTATTACATGTAGCTTTTACGCATTTTGCAGTGACCGTCTTTTAGGCCCCTCTACAGCCCTGTAACATTCATCGCTTGTAATTTAACGCTTCACTTTGATTTCATTACCATTGGCTTGGCGCTCTTTGGCCATACGTGGCCCTTGCGCCGTAAAACAGAACACATCATCATCATGCGTCATCAGCTCTTGCTCGTCGCTTACGTACCACATCGCCGGTACGCTCTTCTTCCCGGGCCGCCGGGTTGGCACGACGCCGATGGTCTCTCTCTCGCCGCTGCTCTCGCTGTCACTCCTCGCTCTTCATGCGTACGGATCACGCGTGGTCTTACCATAGCAACGGCAGAGCCAAATGGCACGGAAAATTCCCCTTGGTCGCCTTATCAGGCGCACACTACGTCGCCCACTACCTCATACATTCACAGAGACACAGCTGCGGCGGCGCGCCGTTTCCATTTCCAGACACAGGAGGCCGTTTACCCGAGCTCTGACGCGAGCGGTGATATGCGCTTGCTTTTGTTGTTGGCTCTTTCACTCTGACTTTTTAGGGGAGAGGTTTTCCGCGTGGACGCCATAAAATCCCGGATCATAGCCATAGACAGCTTCGCTGTAAACAAAACAAAAAAAGAAAAAAGAAATGGAAATGGTTCCCCGCCGCGCGTATCTCACCATCTCGCAAGGTGCGGTAGAATCTTAGAGGAGAGCGCTACAGTTACTTCCGCCTGAATGTGACTGTAGCCAGTTTGCTGGGTGAGTTAGAAGTCCTCAAGCGCCTGCGTTACAATCCGTTAAGTCTCAATGAAAATGGCGGCGAGCGCTGATCGCCTCCTTTTGTAATCTGCTAGCCAGATAACTTCCAGAGAGCAGCCAGATGGAAATCGTCCTGGCTGCTTCTGGCAGCCTGCGGGTAGCCAGAACCACCATCCAGCCCAACTAAAACGAACGCGTGGCCGAAGTGCGTCGCGCTGTGGGCGAAGCAACCTGAGGAAAACGAAGGCGCTCCGGCTGGCTCTGGCAGCTCGCGCGCAGTGATAAGTGTAAAATCAAAGATCGCCAGTGCTGCTGGTGACTACTGCGTCAGAGAGGAAACTTGAACACGTTATTTGCTGTTCTCGCTAAAGCACAGACGTGTTAGTCTGTCGCGACCACATTAGGCAGTCCGACAACCATCCGCTTTCGGAGGCACTTATGAAGTACCGGCCAGCAGGGTTGTCAAACCCGCAGTCAGTCAAAGCTCTATTGAAGGTACTATTCTCGGGGAACTTGTTCGAGAAACTATTTATTCCGTTCCCCTCCCCAATTCCCATTTTTCTTCGTGCGTCTGCTTTATCGCAGGTTTTGTTTTCTTTGCCCCTTATATATCCCTTTGTAGGGTAGCGAACCAGAAGCCTCCCTTCCGACTAACCTTCCTGCCTTTACATTCTCATCTCTCTCTCTCTCTACTCATGTGAATCATTTCCAGTCATGTGCATGAATAACAAAATGTGAGATCAGCAAGAATTTGAGGAGGTTTGGTCGAAAGCTCGTTGACACCACGTTTCGTGCTGCTAGCCAAAATCACACTTACATTGATGGTGTTCTATGAGGACTTTGCTATAAAACTAAAAGAGGGCGGCACATCCAGTGCTACGCGATGCTTGAGAAGAATATTCATGTCTAGCTTAACTTAGAGTGGGAACAACCTAGGGTGCTACTTATGCGAAGTTGTTGTAGCCACTTATGCAATGTATAAATGAAGAACGACAAATTCTCCCCCTAGTCATGTGGCAGAGATGGTTGGGGCACACGTTCAACTGCCATTAGCCAATGCTGTTACCGAATGTATGTAGCACGAGAAAGCAGAAACCTTTGTTTATGCAGCCCATAACCCAAGGTTTTTGCTGTTCTGGTTAGTATGTGAATACAATCGACTGGTATTATCAAAATTTGTTTGGCCGTTCCCATAAAATAACTAGTAAAGGAATAAATAGGTTGATTTAACATGAAAATCAAGAACCAGAATTAATATGCTGTGCGAGAAAAGTCCACCCTCGATGTTAAATGTGGTTTCCACATACTCTTTGCTCCCAGAAAGTCTGCCCGACTGCCAGTTTCCGCTAGCACAAGCAATTCGCATAAGGTTGCTTTGTTGCGATGCGCACGCAAAATATTCGCAGCTGATGAAACAAGTCGCGCCCATTTTGTTATTACATTAAAGTATGGGGCTTGACGTGCCAAAACGACTTTCTAATTTTGAGACACGCCGCAGTGGAAGACTCCCGCGGACTCCCAAGGACTACAATCCCGCGACCTCGTGCTGAGCAACCCCACACCATAGCCACTGAGCAACCACGGCGTGTCCACTTTGTTATGTCGGAACGACAGAAGGTTAATTGTTTCAATGTTACTATCATTCAAGCTTCTAGTCATTCGTCTTCTTGAGCTCATGCACCCTTCTTGCCTTTCAGCCATTGTGCGGAACGTTGGGTAAATGTGGCAGATTTTTTACCCCATTATTTTGGAAGCAGTAACCTCAATCGGGCTGTTATGAATGGAAACCTGAATGTAATATTTATGTGACCCAGCACACACAAAATTCAGGAAACGTGTGGCCCATTGTTTTGCTGGGCTGCAAGTTTGTTTCTTATAGAGATAATTTTACCTTTTCCCTTTACCTGCAGTGTTGCAGCCGTCGTAAGGTTGTCACGAAGGCTGGTCATCAAGGTCAGGGGCAGGATTCACTAAGCGAACTTATGCTATTAATCTGGCTTAAGAATAATCTTACGATAAAAGCGAATTTACGAAGCGAAAAACTGTTCTTAAGATCTTGAAGCGTACTACGCCTGCCGCGGCAAAGACGAGCGCTGTAATTGAAAAGAATGCGTATATGTTAGGGTAGCACACTTGCGAACTTCAGTATTTCCGCCAATAGTAAGCGTACGTCGATTCACAAAATCTAAACGGCCGTCGCAAATGACGACCTCAGAGGAAATCTCTAGCATATGGGTGTAGCAATCTTACGAACATAATTACGTCCATCTGCGCCACTCGAGCTAACGCGAGTAAGCATTGGAAAGCGCTGTAGTGACTGACTGGCCAGAGGCCACAACTGATAGCCGAGGATGGCGCGTGCTTATTATCTTTGCGGCGTGCTCTGATTTGTCACCTCAGAGTGCATCGAGCTGTTTCAGCGCATAATTATATTGAGTTTGCGTTGCTGTGGAAGGCAGCAACATTAATGCTGTGCAATGAACATCTGCCTAATGTCTGATAGGCTGTGTTTCTGTATGCGCGCTATAGCCGGAACTTTCATACTCGTAATGACGCTCCATTGGGTGCTAGCAAACAGAAGTGTCCGTCCCTGACAACCATCAAGTTTGTCACTGATGTGTTGTGAGCACTTCTATCACTGTCTTTTTTCTAGTTTGTGCTTTCTTTTGCTGAAAGGGCTGCGGATTATTATTTTTTTAAGGATTTGAGGCTGGATGGGAGATGGGAGACCTAACTGAAAGATCGCCTAAACACCCAACGCTGAGGGGACTGCTACATGGAACAGTTTCTCACCGTCATTCCGACGTCACCAGTTCCGTTCGGCACCAACTCGTCGACCATCGTCCCTAACGCCTCAGGCTACGCTTCACTAATTCTGCCCCGTGACAGTATTGATTGCATGCTTAGGAGTATTCAAGGTATTAGACTGAGAACTGGGAAGGATCAAGGGAAATGGTCAACGCGGAATATCTCAACATGCTTGAGCTTGCCGGTGTCATTGTCCTGTACAGCAACGCTGTGGACACATTGTAAGAATCGATTGAGAACTCTAACACAGAAAGTGCAAGAGAAGGTTAAAGAAAAGTATGCTGAAGACGATGGTAATGTTGAATACGTTGTCAAGCGAACAAGAATTAATGACCGACAGTCAGCCTCTAGAGTATATACAGGAGTAAGATTCTCTAGGTCAGTTAACCACAGGGAACGCTGATCATAGAGTGAAGTTAGCAGAAGTATGAAAACGGTTCCAAGTGCACACGGCCGGCATTACCAAGTCGTGACCGGGAGCACACCGCTGTCGTTGATAAGAAACGTGTACAACCATTCCGATCTTCAAGTACTATCATAAGGGGCAGAAACTTGAAGGTCAGCAATGAAGATTGAGAATAAATTGAGGACATCTCAAACAAGCGATGGAACGAAAAATGTTAGACCTAATGCTAAGAGGATAAACGGGGTAGTCGTAGGTGAAATTAAGCGGGAAAATTAGAGCTGGGAAGGCCGCGTATTTCATACGGCACATACGGGAGTCTAATACAAATAAAGACTGGGTGCTAGGGAAAGGAAGGTGGGGTAATGAAGTCAGGAAATCTGCAGGCATAACATGGAATCTGTTAGCACAGGCCAGGGTCAATTATATATAACTGGGAGAAGCCTTCGTCCTGCAGTGAACATAAAAGTGCGCTGATGGCGTTTTACAACATACAAAGTTTGTGCGGAATATTAACGGACTGTTGCTCTTGAGCCGCAGTTCGCTTCGTACTGCGAGGTCGCATTCGCTTCTTTGCAGAACAGCGTCGGGCGCTGCTTGGATACTGCCACCCCCACATTGTCATCGTACTACATGTGCAGTGACAAAGTGCTTCAGTGCTGCAAGATGGAAGACTTGAACACATTTGATCCGAAACCAACTAGAATGCTGAACCGCTATGCCTTTCGTGTAGGGTGCTGTGCATTATTCTGACGTGCACTTGAGCGTGTTTTTGTCAGGCTAGTAAATTTATGGCAACGTTGGCGCTGAGCATCTTAGTGATGTTGGCTGGTTAGCCTTAAGTTCTATGAGGTGCCACTTGGGCTATGGCAGACAACGTAGTTAGGGGCTGCAGGCCCTAAAGTCGTCCACCTATCATTTATTACCAGACTCCAAAATTGAAGTGCGCGAAACTTTGTGTGTTTTGTCTCCGTCGGAAAGCGGCCGCCTGAACCTTCAAAAACAAACCCTTTACCTGGTGCAAAGCATCATCGTGTTTTATTAGCCGAGTAGAAGCCAACAAGAAGCGATGAACGCTGATAACGTGTCAACGTGTGATAGGGAGCAAAACTTGCAGGTGTGGATCTTACGTATAGTGAAGTTTTCTGTGATAATTATGGGAATGTCGGTAGCGCCGGCTTCTTTCCGTATTTCTCCTTCAGGGCTACTTTAATAGCTCTCTCTGCCCTCGACAGCGATCCTATGCGAGGGGAGCGTACGTTTTGTCTTCGATCGGCGCTCGACAACATCGTCGACCAGCACCTTATAGATGGTACCGGTGGCCCAGGGAGCTGATATTGAGCCTATGCGCTGTAGTATAACCGCACCTGCAGCCATGAGCTGTGCGATCACATACCATACCGGTGAACGTACGGGTGCTGGGCGTCTTGCCTTGAGACCATACGAACTATGTATTATGGAACTTTTTGATTTCAGTAATTTAATACGTTGGGGGTGGTGGTGATGATGTATACAGGTGAGGTTAGCTTGGCAGGCTCGGCCGGCAATTCCTTCGACTGAGCGTCTCTTTCTGCTTTAAATATGTCATCATGTGTCCCTCAGTCCGGTCTCTCGTATAAATGTGAAAATAATGCATAAAACTTCGACTGCAATTCTTTTGACTGCGGTGCTGTGTACGGGTGAGCGTGGTTGCGCTCGTCAGCGCTGTAGCAGACGCCCGGAAAAGGAAGCTGTCGAATAGGAATGTGCAATGATTTGCCGTAAGAATAAAGCCTGAATTACATGCGCATGATCTGCCGTCATGCTATCAGTTGACCGCACTTTCATTTCTTGTCATTTAATTCGAGCTTTCTTTTCTCCTCGTTCTCATACGACGCCGTACGTTATATGCGCTGCCACTCCGGTTGCACGCTTATCTGAGCGTAAGAACTTGTTGGCTAAGAAACTTGATACGAACAGTGCGGTTTAGTGAATTCTGCCCCAGAATACTTGCTTCCACAAACAGTGATCTGTAAGATACTGCACTTACCCTTAATAAATCGTAGCTGTTTCCTTCACGTTTGGTACAAACTACAATGTACCCAATAAACGGGGTGGCAGAATGAACTTCCTAATGATTCCATAGTGAAACAGAAATTACCAACTCCGCACTTGGCGTCCAGTTCACGCGGAAAGAATACTCGCCGAGGAAACGACACGCGCGGGCAAAAAAGGTGTGAGAGCTATATTTCTAGCCATCCGCTGACAACATTGGCAGTAATAAACAAATTTATAGCAACCTTTACACTGAGCAGGCATGCTTTCATCCGTCTCTGCATCACTTAAGAGAGCCAACATCACGTTTTATGTCTTCACTTCCGGGATGTATTACAGAAAAGAATAATTCGTGCCTTCCAGACTTCCTTCTTCATGGACAATGTTTACCACCATTGTGGCCCACAAAGAACAAAAAAGAATGCCTTCGTCTGGTTTTGCTTTGTTTATAAAATTTTGTTTCTTCATTGCTGATTTTCAACGGAACCTTCTTATCAGTGCAATCAAGGAGATAATAGCAGAATCGAGTTTTAATCGCATATCTTAACCTGGCTCACAATTACAAGTTTTCTGGAAAAAACCTAAGAGCTCTCTTTATTTTGCAAAACTTCACTCTTCCTCGCATTGGTGTTTTCACTTTTCCTGCCGCTGAACACACAGTTTATACAAATGACTCGCGCAAGCCTCATTTATTTGATGCCTCTGACTTTATGCTTTGTATCCATTGCCTATGCATGACGAGGCAGATTATGGGCATAGTTTATGCTCTTTCACCCTCTCTAAAGCAATTTCATAGCCTCCGCATTATAGAGCTTTCTGGAAATATCAACGACGTTTTTTTCTCTTGCAGACTCGAATACAAGAAATACCGTATACCACCATGAGTAGGAAGGAAGTTGAGAAGAAGCAGAGGCAGGTGCCTTACTACAACATCATTGATGGCGTGCCCCGAGGACCGTACTGTGAACCGGAATGCTTGCGCAACGCTCTCAACTTCAAGCCGCGCGACGGTGACGTCATCCTAGTGGCCTACCCGAAATCGGGATCACACTGGGTTCAGCAGGTCATGCTCCTGATCCTGAACAAGGGCGAGTCGGCGACTGATTACTACGACCACATTGAGAAGGCCGCTTTCATGGAGATGAACGGAACGCAGGAGCTTTTGGACAAAATGCCGTCCCCGAGAATGATGCGCACGACCCTCCCGATCCTGAGCCGAAATTCGTGCCACAAGAAAATTCGTGCCACAGGTCGTGTCTACATGGCTCGGAACCCATGGGATTGCTCCGTGTCGTTTTATCATCATGTCAAAGGAATCGCCAAGTTTCGCTTCGAGAACGGAAGTTTTGAGGACTTCCTCGACTGCTTTCTCGAGGGAAACTTCGGATTCGGAGACTACTTCGACCACATTCTGGCTGGCTACGAGATGAGGAACGAGCCGAACGTGTTCTTCAGCACCTACGAGGAGTTCAAGCAGGACACACCCGGAAGCATACGAAAGCTGGCGTACTTCCTCGGCGAAGAGTACGGCAAGCTGCTGGACAGAGACGAGAACATCTTCAAACAGGTCATGGAGAAGAGCAGCCCTGAGTTCATGAAGAAGATTATGGAGTTCGAGTCGACAGACTCCGCCGACGGGAAGCAGCAGGACGTGAAGGTGTTCAACTTCATGCGCAAAGCCAAGGTGGGCGACTGGAAGCACTACTTCAACCGGGAGCTCCTGCAGAAAATGGCCGCCAAAATCGAAGAGAAGACCAAAGGGTCGTACATCATGGATCTCTGGAAGAGACCCACGGAGCAGGATTTATAAGCGAGGTCGTCTTTTGGACATTGGAGAGTGATAGAATAAACAATCGTTTATCTTTCGACCTTATAACCTGGCCTTAACGAGTGGATATTTTCTTACAGGTCAACTTTGCACGCAAAAACTGCCCTGAGACCGCTGTACTGAGCAGTTTTATAGTGGTGAAGCGCGATGTTCGGATGAGCAATGTATGAATAAACAGCCGTTTACCTGTTTTACTTGGGTTTACAGTACGATTCACACACGCATAAGACTACAAGGTTAGCGTTTTCTTTGTGTTTTTAATGAGCAAACCACAAAATAAAAAAAAAAGCTAACTGAAGGAGCAGACAAAAGTTGGCACTTTCCTTCTGGACAGACACCCTCATGAATGTCCTTCATTTTCGTGCCTTCAAGCCAACAACTTTTATTTTTACACTTCTTGAAGCATGCAAGGTGGGAGCAGGCAGTAATACAAAGGACGCCGTTGGCAGGAATTTTTCGCTGATGGTGCCTTCCATTCGACGAACAAAGAGCATGCTGGAACTTGTTTTGCCAGGGCAACCAGTTATTGATATCTAACTCAATTTTCGGTAGTTCTATTAGTTCTCGGTGTAGCACCGTCTCTAATTCGGCACAAGCAGAGTAGGGTATACTCATTATTTCGTGGAGTAGTTAGAGTGAGAAAAATAATAGCTAAATTCCGCATAAGAGAGTGGCCAGCACGCATCTCCTTTTAGAGTGCATGCGACTCCTGGCAGCATAAATCGCGCTGGTAATGCAGAAAGTGGAGGGGAATGTAGCATCAAGCAAGAAAAGGGCGATTCTAAACAGGAAAACAGACGAAATGACCACTGCCAAGCAGTGCTTTCAATTATCAGGCAATGACGGCCGTCTGCGTCTTCACAATTTGCCTCTGTTTCTGCTGTTACATAGATCATCTCAAAGTATGTGAAGGCAAACACATCAGAGCGTGAAATAGGTCAGTCGTAAATATGCTCTTCCTGTTCTTTCTCACGAAGTCTATCAGTGGTCTCCCAAAACCCTATTCTGAAACTCACACCCAGCACATTCCGTAAATCTGGCGTACGCAGAACTGTTTAGCTCCGCAAATTTATTTATTTATTTACAATACCTTACACGCCCAGAGGCCATTGAGTAAGGGGGACGAACAAGGATATTGTAAGAAATGCAAAATATACAGGTCAAAAAAAGGAAAGGGAAAGCATTGCACAGGGCTCGTACTAAAAAGCAGCAACAAACAAGAGCAAAGTACACGAAATAATTGAAGTATATAAATACAGCAGAAATGTCTGACACATAACTAAAGAAAAAAAATAAAGCAGGGGTTTACAATAGACAATAGCCAAAAAGCGCGATATTTTATACATGAGAAGGCTTAACGTCACGATGACACTTAAAACTATGCGCGCAGCTGATCATGGAATGATTGATGGTTGCATATCGATGCAATATCTTCGGGAAGATCATTCCAAAAAACGATGGCACGTGGAAGGGCTGATGAATTGAAGGCTTGTGTTCTTCCATATATGGACTTGATGCTGTATTGATTATGTAAACGGCTCGAAATGCGTGACGGCGCTTCGAAAGGTTACGCAGATTGCCTGGTGCAGTGGCGATATTTCTGAAATAAGTATAAAAGAGCGATTGATCGACGAATATGTAATAGTTCAAGAGAGATATCAAGTTTGATCTGTGTTACGCTCGAAAGGAGATTGTAGTTACGTGTAATGAAGCGAGCGGCTCTATTTTGTACGAATTCTAGCAAGTTTATTAAGCAGTTTTGACATGGGGACCATATGGATGCTGTATATTTTAGCTGTGGCCGCACAAGTGTTAGATGGGACAGTTTTCGAACATTGTTAGCGGAATTCCACAGGTTCTGGGTGCAGATACCCCATTGTGTCCTTGAAGCTTCCGCAGAAATGGTATTGACAGCGTGGCCCATGAAATATTATGCGTGAGATGAATACCTAAATACTTGTATGATGATGCCTGATACATACCGTGCTATCTATGAGATACGAGAAGTTAGAATTGGTAGCCTTGCAGCTGAAAGAGATAACCTTGCATTTATTCGAGTAAAGTGTCATTTGCCATTTATTACACCAACTGGAAATTAGGTTAAGGTCACTTTGGAGGCCGAGATGATCATCCATGGAATTAATGGATATGTAAATGGTGCAGTCATCAGCAAAGAGTCGTAGACGACAAGATATGATAGCGGGCAGGTAGTTAATGTACATGAGAAACAATAAAGGGCCAAGAACGTTGCCTTGAGGTACACCTGAAGTTACGTCACAGAGTGATGAAGTAGAATTGTTAACTGTTGTAAATTGTTGGCGGAAAGAAAGAAAGTTACGAATCCATGACAGTGTAAAAGAATTTAGGCAAATAGTAGATAATTTTGGAAACGAACGGGAATGTGCAACGCGGTCAAAAGCTTTAGCAAAATCTAAAAAGATGCAGTCAGTTTGTAGGTTAGCGTCCATGTTAAAATGCTAATCAGTCATGAATTCTAGATGTTGAGTATCACAAGAAAATCATTTTCGAAAGCCGTGCTGTTCAGGAAACAGGAAGGAATTATGTTCGAGGTCACTGTAAGTGTAAGAAGCGATAATGTGTTCGAGTAATTTACAGCAAATGCGTGTCAGTGAATTTGGACGGTAGTTTTCGGGTGCATTTCTGTTTCCACTTTTAAACACAGGGATGATCTTGGCAATTTTCCAGTCGGTAGGGAGCAAGCCAGATGATAGTGATTGTTGGAAAAGGAGGCAAGGAATTTGGCTGAAAATTGATGCAGTGCTTTTTAATATTTTAGAGTTAACATTGTCAACACCAGCAGTTCTGGAAATCTTTAGGTCATCAGTGAGTTCAGCGATACCTTCAACGGTGACATTAATAGGGGCCATATATTGCCAATCATGATCAGGTATAACGGGTATGTTGGAAAGACCTTCACTTGTGAATACTGATGCGAAATGCCTGTTAAATTGAGGGTACTCACTATCAGAAAGTGGTAGATGGTCATCATTGGTCAGTGAAATATGATTATCAGCACTGTCGGGAGATATCACACGCCAAATCTTTTTGGGATTTGATTTTAAAAGAGAGGGGAGGTCGTGAGAAAAATGTTTATTCTTACAAACACGAACAGCAGAACAATAAGACTTTAAGCACACACTGTATTTTTCCCAAGCCGATAGTGTGGACACGAGCTTGGCCTTTTTGTAAAGACGATTCTTTCGATTTCAATGACGACGGAGAGCTTTTGTGAACCATGGTTTAGATTTGTCATTTGAGACAGAAATCCTCCCCCCCCCCCCCCAATGGAACATATTTGTATAATAGATAATTTATCAGGTTCTTAAAAACAGCCAGTTGTTTTCAACAGACCTATCCGAAAATGGGGGCAAGAACGTTTAAATGAAAAAGTCATTAAGCCTATTATTCATTTCTTTATAATCGGCTCTATTATAACCGGCAATTTGCCTGGTTATAGTACCTTGAAATGCTAATGGGACATTATGCTCTAAATGAATAAGCTTGTGCTCACTAAAACCATCGAAGTACAAAAATTTCGCCAATTGTTTCAGGTGCACTGCAGAAGATAAGATCAATTTTTTTTCAAGTGATAAATGAACCAACTCGCGGTTCTAACGTTTTAGTTCTTATCTTCTGCAGTGCACCTGAAACGATTGGCGAAATGTTGTACTTCGATGGTTTTAGTGAGCACAAGCTTATACATTAAGAGCTAAACGTCCCATTAGCATTTCAAGGTACTACAACCAGGCAAATTGCCGATTATAATAGATCCGATTATAAAGAAATGAATAATAGGCTTAATCACTTTTTCGTTTAAACGTTCTTGCCCTCATTTTAGACTTTAGACTTCAATTTTTTTTTCAAGTGATAAATCAACCAACTCGCGGTTGTGACGTTTTAGAAGTCTAAAGTAAGGCTGATAAGCTCCGATGAGGTGCGACACGAGGTTGAAAAATTCTGCCAGTAAATGTGCGGAAAGTTAAAGTCACCAACCGGGTAAATGAATTCAGCTGGGCATGTTTGGATGGCAGAAGTAATACTGGCATGAAGTTTATTAATGAAGGAGAGATCAGAATCTGGCGGTCGGTAGCAGACGCCAACCAATACCTTGACCGATGCCGTTGCACAGGCGACCCACAACATTTCCAGAGAAAAATCATGTACGTGGTATGATGCTAGCACTTTCTTGATGGCGATAAGGTCACCGCCGCCTTTCTTAACGGAACGATCACGTCTATATATGTTATAGCTATTTTGGTTAGGGAAAATTTCATTGTCCATTACATCTATATGAAGCCAGGCTCCTGTCAGTCCCACAATATCGCTGTTGGTATCATCTAGAAAAGAACACACTTCATCACGTTTGAGAAGCAGGCTTCGGAGGTTAGTAAATGATACTGATAGCTGTGGACTGGTGCTAGATGGCCTAGGCCGCTCCTGAGTGCATTTTCTTTTGCCTAGCTATCTTGCTGATAGCACAACTGAGTTAGTCGTGCTATCAAAGACGTATGTTTTGTTGTCAATGCGCAGTTTATCAGCGACCAGTTTGCTCTTCTTAATCTGGTTTCTGGCGAATTCTAGTAGTTTCCACCTAGCTAACCTGTCGGCAAAGAAAAGCCTTCGCGAATAGAGTAATTCGAGGGTTTCAAATTGTGCGCGGATGCCAGAATTCGCTGTTTGTCTTTAAAAAACGTTAGTTTTGCAATGGAGGGCCTTTGCTTGTCAACAGCGAACTTTCCTAACCGATGCACACGTTCAAACTGGGATTCGGTTACAATGATTCCTAGATGATTAGAGCAAAATTTAATTATTTTCTGCTCCGAGCCATCCCAGTTTTCTTTCGCGTCATCCTGAAGACCAAAGAACAGCAGCTTTGACCGACGCTGCCTTTTCTCGGCGTCGTTACATTTCACTTTAACTTCTTCTAGCTTTACAGTGATTTCACTCAGCGCAGGCTCAAGACCATAGTTATCGGTGTGGTCACATGATTCTACCTTGACCTCCAGCGTTGTAACTCTGTCGGATAGCTGCTTGATTGTCATATCTGTCGCATCTTGTTTTTTCCTTGACGCCCTTCAGTTCATGCAGTATTGCTGCCCGGCCTTTGGGGCCCCCAAAGCTCGCAATCTTGGTTAATAAAAAAACTGTAAAAAACTAAAAATATCTGCAAGATTAGAACCCCCAGGAGTTTATAGCTTATTGACGAGAATGGCTAAATAAATATAGCTAAAAACTGATGCTATGTATATTTTTAGATATATGCCATTTTTGTAAGGATAGGTCATTATCCCACTCAACATATGTCGAACACATGTAAGCGGACAGGAAGGGCGGAAGGCGCAATGGAGTGGGCAGTTTTTTACTCCTTCCCAGGCTCTAGAATACCTTTCACTGCAGATACTCGCTCAGTGAGTTTGGTGACAGGCAAGTGAGTGCTTCCCCAAAAGATTATGTGCAAAACTGGTCAAGCACTCTTCTACAATAAAGTTTTCCACACACGCACACACACCTAATTTCAAGGCCCCGGCACGTACCTCAGAAACAGTTAATGTTAACAAATCTATATTGCTGCAGAACTAAAACTTTTTCCAGCAGTTTCTCAAAGCTGTACAGCGACAACCATACGTTGGGTGAGGGTGCTTGTATCTTGCTAGTGAAATATTTTTTGCCACCGCCTATGGCGTGCGATGTGTAAACACACCGCTCCATTCGATTTATCCAAACCCTCCATTCCGCTTTCCCATTCTTCTGTCGTTCTCTCTCCGTTGATTTTGCTTCGCTACTCTGTTACATTATTTGAACCAGCGCTGCCTGCGCTTTACCCGCATGACCTCTCTTGGCAAATTTCACTTATGTCCCAAAATTTCAGGTACAACAAAAACCCTCGATACCCCGTTAGTGAATAGTGTGTCCACAACTTTTCTACCAATAATAGCTGCATCCACCTGTGTCTACCAGATGCTACCGCTGTCTTTGCATCCTTTGGACATAGTACGCATTCCTTCTTCCCCGTCCTTGTAAATGTCAACACATGGCCTCCTTAGTTTCCGACTGCTGGGAGTCCCAACTCACCAAATTAAACGAGCAGGCCCTGAACCGCGCTGGCAGCGAGCTCTGTACTGAAAGCTAAAAAAAAAAAGCGACACGCCCAGATTATTCAACAATGATTTGTTCTTGATCACTTCCTTCCAAATATTATTTCACTTCACAACTATTCGTTTATGCTCGCAGCTTTTTTTAGCGTACCGTAAAACAAAGTAATCGACTGATCGCGTTACCGTTTTCGAACATTCGTTGCTCGCAAGCTAAAGCTCAGCGACGCGTTTCGGTAAATATAGGTGCCAGAGACTTGGTGAGGAAAACCAATGCGCCATCGATAGTTCCCCAAGAGCAGAAAAAAAATCTGCTACAACAATTACGCCGTCCTGATCTTCTCGAGATCCTGTAATATTACCACCTGCAGCAGTGGGCACAGTGCAACAGAGGAGGCAGGTAAGGTCAAGAAGAAAGAAACGCGCGTGCTAACCCGCCCGCTCGAAAGCCAGGTCCCACCGCGGTGTTTTTCAGAAGCCAGCTGCCCTCATTAAACGTCACCAGTCGTCTTTTATGCCACTTGACAATATGTACTATAGACAACAAGAACTCGGCAGGAATTCCTTTCTGTCTAGTAGAACATAGGGTTAATCTTCAAAAAGCAATGCGAGCAAAAATACAGTGGGGAGAAAAGACTTAACAGAAGAGACGGTGGCCTATTGAAATGTCTGTGCTATTACCAGAACGTCACATGCGGCAAGCGTTCGTTTTCTCACTTTATATTAATCGTGCGAAAAAGGATGAAAGCATAGCATTGCTCAGCCCAGGAAATGCACACTGCCGCGAGCAACACTGAATCAATTGTTGCTATCCTCATCCACTTCATTTCTCGTTAAACCGGCTCTTTAGAGATGTGTGTGTTAGATGTGCCTTTCTATTGTCCTTGTTCAGCTTGCGCTACAACAAAATAAGATGTTGCCACAGATCATGTGTCCTACTAAATATCATTCGCCAGCCTTGTGGCAGAAAATATTGCATTGATCCTGATCAAGAGGCCAGCCTTAACGTACCAGTATCCTCTTTAACAGACACGCAATGTGACCTAACAAAGGCTACGAAGAAGTTAACACACCACAGTCCAGTCATCTGCAGGATGTCAGCGAGGCCCAGACACCACATTACTTAATGCATCTGTGGAAGTTAATTTCATCCAGCTTGTGGGGGTGATCACCACCAGCTGCGCCGCAGCAGCGCTCGACTGCCCCTGACTGCACCAGCGAGGGCTAGGAAGGGGACGTCCATAGGTATCGTTGTTAGCGACTCATGGTCTCAGCTGCTTCGAACTCGGTGAAGCCCGCCCGTGCAGAAATGTGGCGACCCCTTCTCGAACTTCGGGTACGCTCGTTCAAGCCGGGCGGCATGACGAACTGTGTCGCATGCTGTAGCAGAGACAGGTTAGGTCACTGCGCGTCACGTATCTTGAAGACATTTTGTTCGTAGTCCCGCTGTTTGCAGTCTTACAAGGTCAACAGCATACATACCAGACGTCGCGGCAACTTCATCATTGCCATGGCGGTGGATTTCGACACCGCACTCAGCGTGAGGTGCTTTTTCGTGCTGATCGTGCACAGAACATTAATAAAATGGTGGCCACGTGGTAATCGAACGTACAGTCGCCAAAGATCACGGAGCAGAGGCTGTAGCTCTTGCTTGCACTATTGCGCTGCGTCATGTAGCAAAGACCAGCTGCGCGTCCTGAATGTTGCCACATCTCGCGACAATCGAAAGCAGGATTGCCAGCCTGCAGTCGATGACTAGACCCATTCTTACCACGAGCGTCGAGAGGTATGTGTTGCCAGCAGAGTCTACAGAGTCCACGGGTCTTGAGGCTATGATTCCACAAGCGACCAGGTCGTATGTCGCAGCCTAGTAGAAACCGTTGAACTTTACCCTGCTTGTCAGGGCTCTGTCGCCAACTTGCTTTGAGAAATTCGCCTGCTTTACCGTGCCGAGCCTCAAGACCTCCAGCGTCCAGTTAACCGACCGCAAGTGTGCAAGCTGCAGGCTGCCATCGCCGCTGAGACACGCACCGCTCAATGACACCACCAAGAAAGGTGCACTGCATTTCATCATCTTCGCCATAAATAACAGGCGCGAAATATAGGTATCGACCAGGGGAGGCCGCGGTGCACATCACTACTAGGCTCTTGACGTTCACACTTACGCTCGCCGCCCTGGAAAAGTCCAGGCGGCACGTCTCGTGCAATTCAAAATTGTACTTTCCGAATAAGCGGCGCGCACCAATAGGCGAGGGCGGCGAACAGCGCTACAAATACGTGGCTCATCCTAAACACGCCAGGCTCACAGCGGCTAACAACGAACTCGATGACTGCGCTGCGAGACACCAAGTGGTGCAACACGTAGCACAATTTGGCTGTCGCGAACAGGTCGTCGTTGTGAACCTTGCCCAGGCCGTGTACCGCTGCTCTGCAGCCCACCAATGTCTCGGCCTCGGGCACGTTGATCCAGTTCTCAGAGCAGACGAGCCTGCTTAGGCCCTCACAGCTGCTAAGCAGCTCGCAAAGCATGTGCACGCCAACGCTTGTTGCGTACTCCAGGGTAGCGTATCGTACTGCTGCCCTGGAAGCTCGACCTGGCGTCTGCCTATCGAAGCTCGACCGACGTTACTTATTGGGTAGCGTGGCGTTGTCGGCGAGCTGCACGCATCCGGTAGACCATGGCGACCAAGCAAGGGCGAGACGATTTTCTAGTGCGAAACTTGCACAATTTATTCAAAGGTAGATGAAAGAAAATGAGAAGAGCATGAAGTTTTCAAAAGTACATTTCGGAGCCCCTTAAATAGGCTCTCTACAATCGTGGGCGAGATCTTGCTTCCATCGATGTCACGTGACCGGCACAGAAAGAGGGCCCCTCCTCCTCTGATTATACCGAGCCTGCTGAAAGGAAGCAGTCGCCCCGCCTCCCGGAATTGTAGACGCCTGTCCGCCCCTCCTGCGTTCTGCGGGTTCGTGGAAGTTCTCTTCTAGGCCCAATTCGAGGAAAGGGCCTCTCTAAACATGCACACACCCACACACCAAAGAGGCTGTACACTGCGGGGCTTCCGGCAAACAGGTAGACACTCGAAACGGTCATGGCGAATTAGGAAGTCACGCTTCATTTCGACGAGTCATGGTGGAAGAAGGTACGGTGAGAGAAAGTTCTTTGTGCACGATGTGCGGGACGCCAACCATCGCAGGAGAAGTCACGCCTCATTTTGACGAAGATGGTCGGATGAAATTCCTTTCGCCACGTGGTGTCAGATGCCAGCCCTAACACGCTCGAGAAGCGCACACTCACGATCTCGAGCTTGTCGATCGTGGTCCTCGCGGATAAGAGCGAGTCTACGAGGTCTCTTCACAGATAGTCGTCCAGCAGGTAGTAGCAGAGATGGACGTGCCTCAGGCTGCCGCTCAACTTCAAGCCATCCCGGAACCAGGAGTGATTTTCCGAGATGCATGACTTACCACACAGCTTCACGAACTCAATGCTGTAATGTTTCATGAGCAGCCAGGAGACCAGCGCGAACGAGTGCCTGCGCTGTTGCTTGGACGCGCCGGGAACAATGCGTTCACGCAACCAGGTCATGACCAGCCCTCCTGGACTGACTTCGCGTAGCTCGATGCTGTTGAGCCAAATGAATCTGTTCCATGGGGACAGCTCTCCAGGGAGAAAGCAGCCATCGGCAGTGCTGGCGGTGAAAGATTTATCACAGTGCCCCCGGCGACACTTCAGGATGCGCCACAGGTAGCGAAGGGTGGAGAAGAGCTGGTTTACCGACGGGAACAAGCTGGGATATCTGCTGACCAAGTACGCGCTGTACTCGCGCAGCAGACAACTCCATGGTCCAATCTCTCAGAGCTGAGAACAAGAAGCAGTCGTACTTGTATGGCCTCTCACACTTCAAGCAAGCGTAGCAAGCAGCACGTACACATGCTATGACTTCTCGTGCTTCTGAGCACGCGCTCACGTGCATTCGCATCAGTCCGGCTCGGATTAGAGAGCTCACTTTTGTTGCATAAAAGTTAATAATAATAATTAATTGCATAAAAGTTGTATGTTTATAAACAAAAGAGCCTGGCGAATACTTTGTAAGGAAAGAAGTAGGTGAATATAGCATATGTTTGGAAAACAATGACATGACCCTAACATACATAAAAGAATTCAAGTAGTGATATCACCGTCAGAGAAAATTTGCAGGAGCACAGTTGGTCGAAAAACTCTTACCTGTACTGAAACCGAACACAGCGCTGCAGTACCTTCATGACGTCACAATGTGCAGTTTGTCTGCCTAGCTACTCTGTTTCACGTTAGTGAGGCAATGATATGCCAGCTACCACTGACGTCAGCCAATCAGGAGCGATAATGATGGGGAAGCACATGCCTTCTTGCTGCGTCTCCCTGCACGTCAGGGCGCTGTCTATGCCTTCCAGGGAGTAGTATCGAGTGCAAGAGAATGGATCGAAGACTTCACTACGCTGTCAGATTGAAACGTAGTGTAGGGACATCAGACACATTAATTTCTTGACGAGCGATTTCATTGCAAATCCAGGCAGCAGCACCTTAGCTTCGTTTGTCTATCATCATCATCGTCATCAGCCTATTTTGATGTCCACCGCAGCAGAAATACATATCCCTGTGATCTCCACTTACCCCTGTCCTGCGCCAACTGAATGCACTTGCGCTTGCAAATTTCCTAACTTCATCACCCCCCCCCAGTTTTCTGCCGTACTCGACTGAGCTTCCCTTCTTTATGCACCCATTCTGTGGCTTTAATGGTCCACCTGTTATCAATCCTACGCATTACATTCCCTGCCAAGTATCATTTCTCGCTCTTAATGTACACTATAGAATATCCGCTATCACCGTTAGCCCTCTGATCCACACCACTGTCTTCCTATCTCTTAACGTTATGCCTAGCATTTTTGTTGCATCGCTCTTGCGCGTTTCTTAACTTGCTCTTGAGCTTCTTTGTCAACCTCCAAGTTACTGTCCCATATGTTAGCACCGGTAGAATAAGGCGATTGTACATCTTTCTTTTCAATGATAGTGGTAAGCTCCCAGTCAGGATGTGGCAGTGTCTGCATTTGTCTATATAACGAATCATATTGAACAGCGAAAAGAGGTTTGGTAAAGGCGCAAGGAATGCACAGGTTGATGAGCCAGATGAAACTGCACTACCGCTTAGGGCTGTGCTACACTGTGCATTCACGTACGCCAAGGGAATGTGAAGGACAATAGGTAAATTAATTATAGACATACCAGCGCTATAATTCTGGTTTAGTCCACGTCCTGCAGTGATGTGCATTGACCTTCGCGTAAGCTGTCGCCATCCTAAAGCACTATCAGCCTGAATAGTTACGCGAACAAATGAAAGCGACTATAGCCGCGTTTACATGAATGCGACAGTGTCGCATCGCATCGCATTTCTAGCGCATCACATTCATGTAAACAGTAGTAATGCGCTAGGAAGGCGCATCGCATTAATGCGCCAGCCGAGGGTAGATTTACGGGCGCGAGTCGACTCTCGCGGAGCATGTAAACACAGGATCGTCGCATTAGGAATGATGGGAAGGAATTAGCCATCAACATGGCGGCGGTCCCGGCTGCCCGCTTCGAATTGAATTTGGCGTTTCTTTTGTGAAATGCACTTCGTTCGCAGCCATTGATTGTGTAAATGGCTTTCGCTTAGTCTCAGGCCTTTTCGACGACAGAGTATTATGGATACCCTTGTGGTGTTTTCGAGATCGCTTCTCGTTTCGAACGTGTCGAAGCCTAACGAAAGAAACGTTCGAGATGTCAGCGCTACCTATCGCTAGAGTCGGAAAATAGCCGCAACGACGGCATATGGCCTCTGAGATCTGAACATCTCGCTGGCCAACTAAAGCTGCAAAACACGTGCGCGGCTTTGCGTCCGCTACACTATCGCGTATAGCGTACGCTATAAGTTGCGTACGCTAAACTAAAACTGTCTGTTTCTCGGCACTCAACCGCCAACGTGCACTCGGCCTACTACCGGAAACCAGTTACACCGGAAGTTGGCTGCACTTCCCTTATACGACACCATGTGGAGCTACGTTCTCGCGAGAGTTAAGGCGCTACATGTAAACGGCGTCGCATCGCCTTTCCCAAATGCGCTTGGAAATGCGATGTGCCACTGTCGCATTCATGTAAACGGGGCTTATGCCTTGGCGTTGCGCTTGTAACTTTTCCTACATTGATATCAGCGGCTTAATTCGAGCGTAACAGTACGCATTTGAATCATCATGTTTGCCTAAGACCGGCTACGGAGCGATTGCACATAGCACTCTTATTAGATTACAAAGAACAGATGTTCCGATTAGTTATTTTTTCACGTTGGTGTTTCAGTTTAGGCTGTTGGTGCAATAAACTTGAGCCTCCAGATATAATTTAGTGGCAATGTCTTGGGGGTCCAAGAAAGTAGTAAGGCGGCTACCACGGGCGAGAGTACCTGATACCGCATGTTCAGTTGTAAAGCGCCATGTAACCGCTTAGCCACCGTGGCGTGTGACAAAGCTTTTCTTCAGCGCAGCGAGCCACGAAGCTGAGAGGAAGAAAAGTGCCTCACGTGGTCATTCAAGCGTTGCGGACCCCTCAGGTACATCGGCTACATCGATCGTGAAGCTCGACCGCCTCCAGGTGTGGACGCAATCCTGGGCAAAATCCCTGGAAGCGAAAGGTGCCACACCGGACGCTGGATCGGGCTTTGCGTGGTTCACGCGTGCATCTGTGCAATTTCGTGTGCACGCCTCACTCGTGGCACGCTCTCTCGGGGCTGCTTCATGAACGCAAGGTTTTCACTCGAGACACAGCGTCCTCCTTTGAGACATGTACTAAGCCACAAGCGATGAAAAGCCGAAACACCGTGAAGTCACGCAGTGCGCTCGAAAACACAACATACAAAAATTACATTTCGAAAAAATGTTAATGGACAAGTTTTTATTGGTTTATAGTTAACAACACCTCAGTAACCTGGGATTAGCAAAGATGCATAATGCGAGGTGCAAGGAAGATCCGTCTCTTTCTCTTCACGTGTGTGTGGTTGCGGTCTCGTTAACCCTGCGTAATATCAGTTCTGGTTTTGGCAGCACACAGCGCAGAATAACAGCATAAGGAAGGCTATATGGGAAACTAAATTGGCCGAGCTGTTTTCATACGAAAGGTGATCAGATTAAAGTAGAAGGTTCAATATATTAAGCGCAAAAGTGATAATGGCAACTATAAGAGAATACCTTGCATTTGTATGAACCTGTGATTTGACTATTTCAGGGTAATCGTTTGTAGACATATGTGGCGGTAGAAACAAGTCCGTAATGCTGACAGAAGTGCATTTTCGGTGGCGACCGAACCTACTGCCAGCGCGCCGGCCATGCGGTAACATTGGCCAGATCTAAGCGCACAATGCGCTTAATTAGGCAGCTTTTTCCTAAGTGTTTTTTTCTGCCATGTTCCTGATCTTCTACGCTTAAACTTATTGCCATAAAACATGGAATTATTGTTTTCTGGAAATTCTGGAATCATGGTTTTCTCGACTGGCCCACCACTGTAACATATTTCTTCAACAAGCGCACTTTGACTACCATGTTTTGTTGGTAAAACATTGCTTCTCGGCATTTTTGAATGTTGTTGCTTAAAAATTTCGCATTGTCAGTAAATGTAAGGCTGTGTCCTCCTGTTTGGCTGATACAGTGCATGTCAGCGAAACAAAAGACTGCGGAAAAACGGTATCTTGAATCATGCATTCATATATTAACCAATTACTTATAGCTGTTTCTTTCGCCCATCAAAAGTGCGCACAAGTCACAGTTTAACGCTTTTGCTTTCATTCACACACTTCACACAGGGAAAGGACTCGAAGTAACTTGCTAAAGGTCAAAGCAGATCAGCAATTATCATTTGGAACTCTAATTCCTACATACTAAGTTAACAAAGGTATGAGAATGCCCCAATCATTGCAAACTTTTCAAGCTAGTAGGGTGTCCTGCTAACACAGGACACTCTACCTTTTCTCTTTTGATATGACACTGCCTACGTGTACAACCTTACTAATGTGCAAACACATGTAACTAACTGGTCGAATGAGAAGACCTACGGTATCGCAAACTGTTTACATACACGCGCGTGCACATCAAGTAGCCCCGCTTTATGCAGACTAAACACTAAATGAATTTCAGCTGATAAAAAATTCTCTCGAAAGTGTACTTTTGCAAACTTCACGGTAAGAGGTTGGTGGTTGGTAAGTTAGCGTGCAAATCAAGATTTTATTTCTTGGATTCCGCGGCAGAAACTCAGCACGCGCTACATCAGAGGGAGGGCACGGAGTTCAATGCATTCTTCTTTAAGTGTTTCCCATATAAAAATGACAGCATATTTTTTCTTGCCATATTGTTGAAAGCATGTAGAATCATTGTGTTTTCATTTATGTTTGCGCAGTTATAAAGTGCATACAAGCTATGATCAACGATAATAGCATGTTGTATTTCTCAGCAAAAAAAAGGGATTGACAACATTATGTTGATTTTTATTTTGTGTTTATCGAGACTGAGTGTGTGTGCGTGCTTGCGTGTGGATATGTCTGTGTCTGACTGAAGAATAGCCGAACAAAGCATCAGTTATTTCTTTAGTTACAACCACGTGATAGCTGTCAGAAGGCATCGAAGCCAAATAAATTTAGAACCCATTGCACTCTGTAAAAGTGGATGACCAGCGAAGCTGCACTACGTTGCACAGGATAATACGAGACCCCCACCTAATGCAAACCAACAATAAAACCAAGAAAAGCATCCAGAAAATTAACTGTGGTTGAAATTGGAATGTAGAAAATAACGAAGGGAAAATGAAACTGGACTAAACGATAAATTGTCGCTGGTGGAAGCCGAACCCACAACCTCAGCATTAGGCGTACGTTGCACTTCCAATTGTGCTACGGTGACGGCTATCAAATCGTCCACTAACTTTGGTATTTATGTTAACTAGGTCTAGCCTTAGGAGTGTTAGCCAGGGCCACTCAGAGTCATGGTCGGCGGATGTAGAGCATCCGCCCAGGTTAGGCAACGGTACATTTATTTATTTTCATCATTTATTAATGGTAGTGACGATCGCTTTGTGTTGACGGTATCATAAACTGATTGGTTGGCTTACAACCGTGGAAAGAATCTTGACCAAAGTTAAATCTATGCACGACCGTTGTTGAGTGACTTGGATTGGTGTGGCACTTCAATCCAAACTCTTATAACGCACACTGAGTGGACGATTTCTTGTCTGGTTTTAAAATATTCACACTGAAGTCGCCAACGATCATCACAGGATGGTTGTGTCATCACGGCTAACAAGCACAACGTGCGTAGTCATGAACTTCTCGATATCACACTTGGGTGTGCCTAGGGATATATACACAGTGGATATCACAATTCCGTCTTCTGCTTGTACGGTACAGACATCCCCACAGTCGGTGGCATTGTCTTCTCGCGAGTCAATGGTGTATGGTTTTACACACATTTTATCTTTTGCATATATGGCAACGCCTCCTGCTCGTGAGTCCATGTTCTGTTCACAAAAAATTCCAGTATACGCACCGACTTGGTACAATGCGTCTTAATTTATTTATTTCATCAATATTATTACTATTATTATTATTATTATTATTATTATTATTATTATTATTGTTGTTGTTGTTGTTGTTGTTGGCGGAGAGAGACAGGAGAAACTTTATTCAAAGTCCTTGCTCAGGTCAAGGGAGGCGGGAGGCCGGGTGACTAGCCCGACCGGAGCCTCCCTTCCTCAGGCAGCAGCCAGATCTTGAGCCTTGGCGGAGTGTTTGAAGCCTGTCTCACCTCCACTGCGGTTCGGCCCAGTATTGCGTTATCTCATGGGACCAGCCCACACTCCCCTTTTCTATTGTTCACTCATGGACATGGACAATGCATGGAGCCTAACCCATGTACAGCTTCGCTGTATAAGCTTGTCAACATTCGCTTACTAACTAAAACCAAGGATGGTGTCACGCGCGCACAAGCAAACTTGAACACATCTCACTGGATGACCGCGCACACTCGCTGCAAGACACTAGGGTGGGAAAGCACGGCAGCAGCAGCGAGCGGATTGACTTCCGTGCCGCCCCATCAAACCCCTCAATCTCAAAAAGTAGCGCCAACCACTTCCCTCCTCCTCCACTTCACTCCCACACTGGGCACGGTCTCGACAGTGGCGCCGCCTGTGCTGGCCCTGCCGTAGTAGACGACGCCTAGCGTGCTACGGGAGGAAATCCGTGTTCTCAATAATGACTACACAGCTAGCGCGATTGTGATTACGTACCTGTGAAGCTGACCAGACTGTTCAGTGGCAACAGTACGTGCGATAAGTACGCCACTGCGATAGGGTAAGAACAGGCTGTTCGTTAACTTAGGCTGCTTAAGTTATGCTTGGGTATTAGTGGTTGAGAGCCTTCGGTTAAGTTCTGCGTAAACCTTTACTCTTGTGCAGCGCGACGGTCAGGTTTGGTTGAACTCAAGGGGAACATGGATAGGATAGGAATGAACTTTATTTGTCCAACGGTTGTTGATGTTGGTGCCCGGGGCTAGGCTGCCAGGGGTCTATCAACCGAGGAAAATCTTTCGAGATCCCCGGCAACGGCCCTGGCCCGCTGGACGGCCCACTCCTGGTCTTCGGGTGCCTCGCTGAGGAGGGCGGCTTGCCATCTCTCAGCGAGGCGCAAGGGGAACATGAACGTCCGCTTTGGCGGCACGAAATTTCGGGGCGAAATTTGGGGTTCCCAGTTGAGTGGCTTGCATGGAAATTTTCATAGTAAGCTTGGCGGGTTAAAAGCTGATTCCGGGCGTTTGCACGCTGAGTGGTATTGTGTTGCCGGGATCGACTCTTCAGTGCCGGTTGTTGTGAGACGGTTGAATGCATTCCAAGTGCGCAAGGGTTGCAGAGAGCAAAGCCATTTTCTTGCTCGCCAGCCATTCTCTTCCTGCCCAGCGGTTGTCAACACTGGCCAGGCGGGATTTCCCGGGCCATGGAGGAGCTGTTAGGATCGGCCTGCAGGAGTACTGCTCTGCAAAGCCATTTACGGAAGCGAAGATCTTGGGAGCCTGGCCTCACAGTTCGTAGGCCCAGAAAGCAGTTCGAGCTCTTTTTCGCTACATGAGGGCAACAGACTTGAGTGCCCGACTATAGACATCCTATACTTAAGTTCTCTCTCTTCCTCTTTCACTCCCCATTCCCCTCCCCACGTGTAGGGTAGCAAACTGGACTCAGTCTAGTTAACATCCCTGCCTTTCCGTCTTCCCTTCTCTCTCTCGCTCTCTCTCTCTCTCTCTGTCTCTGTTTCAGCCCGCTGCACGTGCTTCGATCGACCCGCGGTGGTGGGGCCCTTCGGAGAACCAGCGAGGACGACAGCGCTAATCCACCATGCGCCTTGTTCGGAGAACCGGTGACGGCAACAGGGCGGGCCACGTTTGGCGCCCAACGTATTGTTGGTCCGGACAGGCCGCCATAGGAATATGAACCTGGCAACGTTTAACGCTAGAACGTTATCTAGTGAGGCCAGTCTAGCAGTGCTGTTGGAGGAATTAGAGGGCAGTAAATGGGATATAATAGGGCTCAGTGAAGCTACGAGGCCAAAAGAAGCATATACAGTGCTAAAAAGCGGGCACGTCCTGTGCTACCGGAGCTTAGCGGAGAGACGAGAACTAGGAGTCGGATTCCTGATTAATAAGAATATAGCTCGTAACATACAGGAATTCTGTAGCATTAGCGAGAGGGTGGCAGGTCTGGTTGTGAAACTTGATAAGAGGCACAAAATGAAGGTTGTACACGTCTACGCCCTTACATCCAGTCATGATGACCAGGAAGTCGAAAGCTTTTATGAAGGCGTGGAATCGGCCATGGGTAAAGTCAAAACAAAATACACTATACTGATAGGCGACTTCACTGCCAAGGTAGGCAAGAAGCAGGCTGGAGACAAGGCAGTGGGGGAATATGGCATATGCACTAGGAATAGCAGGGGAGAGTGATTAGTAGAGTTTGCGGAACAGAATAATATGCGGATAATGAATACCTTCTTCCGCAAGCGGGATAGCAGAAAGTGGACGTGGAGGAGCCCGAACCGCGAGACTAGAAATGAAATAGACTTCATACTCTGCGCTAACCCTGGCATCATACAAGATGTGGACGTGTTCAGCAAGGTGCGATGCAGTGACCATAGGATGGTAACAACTCGAATTAGCCTAGACCTGAGGAGGGAACGGAAGAAACTGGTACATAAGAAGCCGATCAATGAGTTAGCGGTAAGAAGGAAAATACAGGAATTCCAGATCAAGCTGCAGAATATGTATTCGGCTTTAACTCGGGAAGAGGAACTTAGTGTTGAAGCTATGAACGACAATCTTGTGGGCATCATTAAGGAGTGTGCAATGGAAGTCGGTGGTAACTCCGTTAGGCAGGATACCAGTAAACTATCGCAGGAGACGAAAGATCTGATCAAGAAACACCAATGTATGAACGCCTCTAACCCTACAGCTAGAATAGAACTGGCAGAACTTTCAAAGTTAATCAACAAGCGTAAGACAGCTGACATAAGGAAATATAACATGGACAGAATTGAACATGCTCTCAGGAACGGAGGAAGCCTAAAAACAGTGAAGAAGAAACTAGGAATCGGCAAGAATCAGATGTATGCATTAGGAGACAAAGCCGGCAATATCATTACTAATATGGATGAGATAGTTCAAGTGGCTGAGGAGTTCTATAGCGATTTATACAGTACCAGTGGCAGCCACGACGATAATGGAAGGGAAAATAGTCTAGAGGAATTCGAAATCCCAAAGGTAACGCCGGAAGAAGTAAAGAAAGCCTTGGGAGATATGCAAAGGGGGAAGGCAGCTGGGGAGGATCAGGTAACAGCAGATTTGTTGAAGGATGGTGGACAGGTTGTTCTAGAGAAACTGACCACCCTGTATACGCAATGCCTCATGACCTCGAGCGTACCGGAATCTTGGAAGAACGCTAACATGGGTGCCACGAGACTAGACGTGATCGCTGTGTGTTGTACGGATATATATATATATCTTGTTGGTGTGTTTCCTCGCAGTTTATTTCATTCACGGCATGTTCGCGCTGTCTTCGGCAGTCGACATTCTCGGTGTTCTGGAGCCGCTGGTTTACAAGATGTCCTGTGGCACCGGCAGGTACGCATGTGTGCACTTCTGTTTGGGCTTTCCCCCACTGTTTAATAAAAAAAAAGTGCAGAGAAGCAAGGAATAACCTAGCATGTCGATATTAAAGCGAAGCATTCGATGCCAATCCTCTCGGGTTGGCCGTAACTGCATGCTGGCTCAGTAGCTCAGTATCTCGATGGATATATTTGTTGATACATATACGAAGGTTGCATATGCACAGAATGAAAGTACCAGCTGACGGGCTTATGTATGTGCGAGCCCGATTTGACACCCCTTGACTACGCTACTGCTGTTAATCAGCAATTAATTAGTTCATTTGTGTAATATTGCAAAACAACTGACAGGCTATGAACGTTACTTAGTGAGGAACGCTTGATTGATTTGATCACCTGGGACTCTTTAACGTGTACGGTGAACGAGGAGAACAGAGTGGCTCTATTTTTGTTGATCACAACCATATGAAGCGAACAGTTAATGAAGCCAAGGAAAGCGTTTCTTCATTCCACTCCACCCGCAATGGTCGCGTAGGAGATTTGGCGTTCCGCTGCTAAGCCCGGGGGCGCTGAATGAGATCCCGACTACGGCGGCCGCGTTTCGATGGGGGAGGAATTCAAGCACTCCCGTATATAGTGCACTGGGTGCATGTTAAAGAACCCTGGGTGGTCGAAATTAATCCGGAATGCTCCACTGCAGCATGCCTCATAATCATATCGTGTTTTTGGCACGTAAAACTATACCATTTATTTTTTTTTTCGCTCCACCGCAGCGACTGTCAAGGGCTCAAGGTCCGGGTATTATACGTCAGTCAGATTCGCGCAGTTGCAACGCCTGACCGTCGCTGTTCGGGCAACGCAGTGCAGTCTCTCGGCGCATGCGCAGGCTTCCGGTTGGCGCCGTACCTTGCTTCCATGGTTCGCTTGAGGTCCGGCAGGCGCTCATGCTAATCATGGCCGTCATAGTGCCCGCTGTCTGGGTCTACTGGAGGCACCACCCGCTCTCATGGATAATGCAGGACGTTCTGGGCGTCTGCTTCAGCGTGTACATCTTGCGCGTGCTTCGCCTGCCCAGCCTAAAGGTGGGTACACGACATGCCGATTGAACAGCCGATTAATGCACCCAGCGACCTGCGTATTTATTCAATCCGAAGCATTCTACCAAGCACTTTGCGCTAGGTAGGCTCTTGTCTCGCCACGTTCTGGGCCTATTCAACAATAAAAAATTAGGTTTCCGATGTTGGGATTCGAGCCAGTCTCCTTAAGTGCAATATAGCCTGATGCCCTACCCATTAGGCAACAAATGCATGCATACTTCTGCACACCCGCCATGGTTGCTCAGTGGCTATGGTGTTGGGCTGCTGATCACGAGGTCACGGGATTGAATCCCGGCCACGGCGGCCGCATTTCGATGGGGGCGAAATGCGAAAACACCCGTGTACTTAGATTTAGGAGCACGTTAAAGAACCTCAGGTGGTCGAAATTTTTGTAGTCCTCCTCTACGGCGTACCTCATAATCAGAAAGTGGTTTTGGCTCGTAAAAGAACCCTAATTAATACTTCTGCACAGTTAACTAGTACTTTGAGACGATTGCCGCGTGTGATGTCGTATAGCAACAATTGGCTTAGAAAAGCAAGAGCATGTGCCGGCGCCCCAGTTTCTACCAGGGGCCGTATTCTGAAACGTTCGCCTTCCGCGAAAGTTTCGCCGCCGCGATAGCCACGTTCAATAAACCAAGCGACTGCTTGCCCGTGACGTCAGCGTGCACTACCAACACGCGCTGTCGAACGCTTCACATCGCATGAGAGAGCTCACCGTGTGAGTGCAGAGCGGCTCGGGTGTGTTGTTTTCGAGTGTACTGGCCGCAGTACTGGTTCTGCGCACTGATTACGGTTGGTTACCCCGCATTAGGTAAAATAGGTTGAATAAAGAAGTGTGAAATATTTTATTTTAAGGGAATCAACAAATATCGCCGCGAAACAACGCGTGTAAGACGCCACCAAGAAAACTGCTATAAACTACCACCTATCTTACCTTTAGTACATTCCACCACCAACCGAACGCCAAAGGACGTGTTCGTTTATTCAATTTTCGGCGAGAGCACCCATCGACACCATGACGTTAAAATGGCGTGGGCCGGAACTACTAGATGGCGCTGTTTATTTTCCGGTTTCCGGAAATGCGTTTGTTTGCTTGGAATTCGATGGGAACCAAAGGAACCATCCATCCATTCATCCATCCATTTTGCTACAACAGCCAATCAAGGCTCACCATTGGCGGAGGTGTGGCCAAGGCGATAGTTTCGCGGAAGGCGAACGTTTCAGATGGATCGACACTTGGGCGAGTTGGTACTGGGTGAACATCTTGAAGGGTTGAAGGGGCAGCGCAATATGACCACGACAGAAGGCAGCGCTGTCCTGTGTGTTCCTGTCTTCTGTCGTCGTCATATTGCGCTGCTCCTTCAAGATGTTGAACGTTTCAGTACACGGGCCCAAGCCCCACACGCTGGAATGTGCGAATAATATTCAAGCCCAACACTGCCTTTCGCGTGCTTCACGTTGCGTCGCAACAATTTGTTTGTGAAAGTGAGAGCGAGTTTGCTCCATTCTTTCGCTGTGGCAGAGAGCGCTTTGAGATATTGCACTGCCGTTGCCACTGACCCACTTTCCACAGTGGGAGCTGTCTCCTTCCTTAGTAAGTGATTGGCGCTGTGTGAAATCGCACCGCCTTCGGCATCAGCCTTGGTCGTAAGGGAATAGACGTTCCCTAAGTCAAAATGTAGTGAACCAGTCGTCGTGCTTTCGCCTTGCCGCTGCCGTCACATGCACACTCGCGTTACACGTGCCATCGGTCCCTTTGAAGAAGTTGAGGTCGCTGAGCAAGTCAGGGTGGACAAAACCTCTAAGAGGCGTTTCGGAGCCCGTGCGGGTACCTTGATCACTATAAAGCGGTCTATACTCCGAAACGTCTCTGCGTTCTTTTTCACCTTGACTTGGTCAGTGACCGCAACTTCTTCAAAGCGACCTTCAGCATGTTACCTGACCAGACAAACTTTTGTCGAAATCTAAATCGGTTGCTTTACGCGAAACATGTTCACTGCGTCATCTGAAAACACTTTGCGTGACCGCAAGTGATACCGTAAATAGCTAGCTACCAGCAAAATCATTCACACAACATTGATTCTCACAGTGCTTGGAAAACGCACAATTTCATTTTTTATTATTCCAGAAGATCTGTCGCTTACCCGCTGCTTTGTCCCCGAAAATATTTCCAAACATTGATTTCTTTGATACGCATCGTCTATTAAAGCTTTCGGCACCTATGCGATTTAGAAAAGACTGTTCCAATGTACATCCACTGCAATGCCACTGAGTGGTGCTGGTTAAGCCTCTCGCGTATACATTGCGCGTCCATGTGCACAATAGACACCCTTGAAACAGCTGGGGAAGAGAGCATTCGCTGTACCTCAATTTGCTGAACGAGCACGCATTATACAGAAGTTGTGACCCGTCTACGACGGCGCCATTAGATCTTTCTGATACATTTTTTCCCCAATTTTCGATGTGATGAATATCAGAACACATGTATAGGTGTAATTAAAAGGCTCAGATATTAGTATTTCAGAGGACTTTCCGGAGAACCTGCACAAAAAGCGCAAACGACTGTGGGATTACGCTAAGGCGAATCGAGAGAAGACTGACAAAGTAAACCTCAAGTTCACTACTCTTTATATAAGTAAGGTGAAGTACGCCTATGATGAATACCTGGACCAAGTTGTGCAAGCAGAATGACAGGAACTGAAAGCGGATGGGTCTATGCTCTCTTTTCTTATTGTGAAGTGCAGAAGTATACTAAATAAAGGGGATGAATTTTCTAGCCTCGTTGATATGTCTATACCAACTGTCGTCCTTGGATCTTAATCCTGGCTTGATGCTTCAAGTTTTTCTTCATGCTGCAAGTTTGTCTGGTCAGGTAACATGCCGAAGGTCGCTTTGAAGAAGTTGCGGTCACTAACCAAGTCAAGGTGAAAAAGAACGTTGAGGATATTGAATTATTTTCCGGAGGCTTTGTTTGCTACCTAAGGACCGAAATCGTTACAGGGGAGGTGTTTTTATTTTAGCGGATGCGACAGTGTGCTCCCGGTAAATTGATATAGAATGCAGTCAAAGTGAAATGTTCTGGGTAGAGATTAGATTCAAGAACCTAAATTAATTTAGCGACTACCAAGCCGTATTGCGCGATATGAATTTGCAGTATGTGAGAGCTGCTAACGGTGTTACGCAGCGTGTCTACAGCTATCAAAAAGCACGTGTCAGTGATATGGTTCTGCCTTTAGATTCCTATTTTGATGTGTGAGACACAGATTGAACTCTTGAACATGGAAGAGCTATGGAAAGTATTTAAGAAGTTGCTCGAGATGCGTGAAAGATATGGACCATCGTGGGTTGTGACTGCGCGGCGCAGCAAAAGTAAGCCATGGTGTTCGCGAGACATGAAATGCAAGGCCAGGCACAGAGCGCACGTTTACGCTGCTTATAAGAAAAACCCTTTGTTGAAGCTTAAAGATGAACTCAAGAAAAAAAATACTGAAGAGATGAAGGCAACTTTGAAGACAGCCAAAGATAAGTTCTTCAACACGTTCCATCTCCGTATACAGAAAAGACCGAAAGAACGGTGACAATTCTTTGAAATGAACCGTAACGATGTATTAACAATACCGACCCTTGATAGCGACGGGGCTACCGTCCATAATCCGATATAAAAAGCCGAGTGCTTTATCCCGTTTTTTTTTCAGTTCTGTGTACGTTGCTCGTGTTCACACTCAAAGCTCTGTGGCGCGATCCCCGCCTGTGTTGAGTGAGCCAATGAGCGATATCATGATCAACCAACGAGAGATTGAGGCCGCTCTCAAAACATCGAATACGTTTAAAGCAACTGGACCTGATGCTTTATCGCCTGCGCTGATTTCATGATGCCCACGGGAAGTAACCAAATATCTGTGCGCAATCTTCACCAAATCTTTACAAAAGATCTCTTTACCAGATGATTGGAAACATGCCAATGTATAGTCCACGTGCATAAGTGGGACCGCGAAATAGTGTTTTGGATTACCGGCCTGTCTCACCAGCGTTGCATGTAAGATACTTGGGCATGTGCTTTACAGTAATGTTATAAGCCATATGAACGTGCGCTCCTTGCTCAGCCCCCACCAGCATGGATTTTGTAGTTAATTGTCCTGTACAACACAGCTGCTTGAGTTTACGCATGATTTAGCAGGAGCTTTGGACAATAGTGTTGTGGTTGACCGCTTGTTTCTAGATTTTAAGGTATTCGATGTTGTCCCTCACTCTTATAGAAAAATTTGAAATGTATCATATAAAAAGTATGGTTGCTAAGTGGATAATGGAATACCTAAATTTAAGAAGACAGGAAGTTGTGCTTAACGGCAAGACATCCCGTGAAGTGGATGTGCCCTCTGGCGTGCCTCAAGGATCAGTCAGAGCCACTTTTGTTTCCCATCTATATAAATATCTGCTCCGGTATTTCATCGCAAAGCAGACTATTTGCGTATGACTGTGTTCTGTATAGTGTTATTCCTACTACCCATGACTGCAGTGTTTTACAAAATGACCTCTACAAAGTAAATGAGTGGAGAAACAAGTGGCACATGCTCATTACCTTGAAAAAATCTGTTCATATGCGTTTTTCGAGGAAAAGATCAACTCATGACCCCTGTCACTCTCGAAATTCAACCAAGTCGTTATCAGCTCAGGAGCACAAACATCTCGGAGCTTATTTCACACCTGTTCTTTCTTGGAGCCGTCACATTGATCATATCACAGCTAAAGCATGCCGCGTTCTAGGTTTCCTGCGTAGAAATGCAAGAACGTTGCCACTCGAGACAAAGGTATCATTGTACAAATCAAATGTCCGATCCATTTTGGATTATGCTTGCCCTGTGTGGCATCCGCGGTCGACACGTGATGTAAACAGTTTTTAAAAAATTCAAAGCATAGCCTTTCGTTTTGATTGTTCAGATTATACCAGGAATTTCAGTGTTTCAAGAGCAAAAGAAAGCCTCGGTTGAGAACCACTACAGCAATGCAAGGAATATCTCGGAATGAAAATTTTTCACAACGTATTCCATTCTCGAACGGCTATAGATCCCGGGATCCCAAGCCTGATTACGTTTTACAACGGCTGGGCCATGACAGTAAGGTTAAAGAAATAGCTTGTAAAATTGAAACATTTAAAATGTCATTTTTGTCGCAAAAAATGTTATCTGATGTCGCAACAATTATCTGAGACAAGCTATTTTCAAATTCAATAAGCCCACCAAAGTAAGAAACAGAGAGAGAGAGTGTGTGTGTGTGGGTGTGTGTGTGTGGGTGTGTGTGTGTGAATGAGTGTGGGTGGGTGGGTGGGTGGGTGGGTGGGTGCGAAAGTATGAAAGTGTCCCGGGTACATGTTTTGTTTTACCTGTGTCATTTATTGGTTCTTTATTTGATCCAATCCCCCACTCCACTGTAATGCCTGCGGGTGCTGTGGGTATTGTGATAAACAAATAAGAATAAATAAAATAAAAAATCACTCCGTTACAAATGACGCAGTTGCAGTTCCTACTGACCATTTCCTGGCCTCATTGAGCTGTTTGTTTGTCTGAACTGATTCATACCAGAGACGCTGAAGGGAAGTGATGCATGTTTGTTATTGAGTACAGCACTGCGCACGTGTCTAATTCAGACAGTAACATCACAGACGCTTCTGACTGTCTCAGCACATGCTGCGCACCTGATCCACAAAAGCGATAATTAATTTATGGAGCTAACTCTTTGATTGTTACGTTGACGAGGTTCACTGTTAATTTCAAAATACAAACACGTGTTCGATATGTCTTCTCTGTCGCAGATAATACCACTATAATTACATAACTTTTTCTTTTTCTTTCAGATATGCACACTGCTTCTGTCGATTCTATTCTTCTATGATATATTTTTCGTATTTCTTACGCCACATTTGATTCCGGTGAGTCCTCTTGGCGGCTCCCTTTTTTTCTGCTCATATTTCATTAACACTAGTAGAGCCGTGTACCAAAACTTCTGTTAAGTTGGCCATAAAATATCGTGCTCCACTATAGCTTCATTTTTACTTTCGGGTATAGAAAGAAGCAGATACAAAACGAGTTTTGGAAAACTATTTCAACAATACTGCATCCTTTACGCCAACAGCAATCCAGTTATCTCCTAATTCTGCTTGCCCAGTAAAAGCCCAACAACACCGTTAGATCCTGCTGTCTTTGACAGAACTTTACCGGAAAATAGCGCTTTTAAGTGGTGAACAGTGGATGAATTGGGAATGTTCCTGGAGCCAATGTTTCAACACGGGGAGTTGTCTTCATCAGGGCAACGAAAACACTACTTTCTTAAGTCGGAGGGAGGGGAGAATAATTCAGCCGAAACAGCATTCCATATCTGCCAGAATTCACTAAACATTCCTCTGAATTCGCTGAAAGGCTTCTGTGGATTTATTCTAAAGAAAAGATGCTACACAGCAAAATTGCATTTTGAAAGCCTGTAATTGCATAAGTAAATTTATACACGCCGCAAATACAGGAAGAGCAAATACAAGAAACTTGTTTCTATTGATGGCAAAGCGCTTACGGAACCGCCTTTCAAAAAAGGCTCTTGGCTTTAATATACCGGTTCTGCCGTAAGAGCTGTATGCATATTCATTTCATCGTAACGTACGTACGTACTTACGTCGTTAAAGAAAGGCGCTGCAAGTCATTGGCGTATTTTCGTTTTGCTATAGCCGAACGTTGAGCTAAGCCAAGAGTCAAATTCGGTCACAATACGGCTAAACGTTCTCGTGAATCGGCTTAACAATTTGCATGGCAAATTCATTAAAAAGCCATTTGTCCGTTATAATTTCATTTTTGGCGCTAAACAAGACGTAAATCCGCTAGATTTATCGCAATATTAGCCGGAATGGTAGCAGTACTTTTGAATGATCCGTCAGATCGTCTGATTTTAACATTGATGCATGAGCAGTTGATATGATTCTGCCATCGTAGTGTAGAGACGTTTAGATAGCAGTACCGATGTGATTAACCACACCAGAGATGGTAGAGCA